>NC_047113.1:4975348-5275348 GCF_902500255.1 Thalassophryne amazonica
GGAAATAGAAGACTTAACAGTATTCCCTGAAAACTCCCTTCTGTCTGATCATTTCTTAATAACATTTACATTTACTCTGATGGACTACCCAGCAGTGGGGAATAAGTTTCATTACACTAGAAGTCTTTCAGAAAGCGCTGTAACTAGGTTTAAGGATATGATTCCTTCTTTATGTTCTCTAATGCCATATACCAACACAGTGCAGAGTAGCTACCTAAACTCTGTAAGGGAGATAGAGTATCTCGTCAATAGTTTTACATCCTCATTGAAGACAACTTTGGATGCTGTAGCTCCTCTGAAAAAGAGAGCTTTAAATCAGAAGTGTCTGACTCCGTGGTATAACTCACAAACTCGTAGCTTAAAGCAGATAACCCGTAAGTTGGAGAGGAAATGGCGTCTCACTAATTTAGAAGATCTTCACTTAGCCTGGAAAAAGAGTCTGTTGCTCTATAAAAAAGCCCTCCGTAAAACTAGGACATCTTTCTACTCATCACTAATTGAAGAAAATAAGAACAACCCCAGGTTTCTTTTCAGCACTGTAGCCAGGCTGACAAAGAGTCAGAGCTCTATTGAGCTGAGTATTCCATTAACTTTAACTAGTAATGACTTCATGACTTTCTTTGCTAACAAAATTTTAACTATTAGAGAAAAAATTACTCATAACCATCCCAAAGACGTATCGTTATCTTTGGCTGCTTTCAGTGATGCCGGTATTTGGTTAGACTCTTTCTCTCCGATTGTTCTGTCTGAGTTATTCTCATTAGTTACTTCATCCAAACCATCAACATGTTTATTAGACCCCATTCCTACCAGGCTGCTCAAGGAAGCCCTACCATTATTTAATGCTTCGATCTTAAATATGATCAATCTATCTTTGTTAGTTGGCTATGTACCACAGGCCTTTAAGGTGGCAGTAATTAAACCATTACTTAAAAAGCCATCACTTGACCCAGCTATCTTAGCTAATTATAGGACCAATCTCCAACCTTCCTTTTCTCTCAAAAATTCTTGAAAGGGTAGTTGTAAAACAGCTAACTGATCATCTGCAGAGGAATGGTCTATTTGAAGAGTTTCAGTCAGGTTTTAGAATTCATCATAGTACAGAAACAGCATTAGTGAAGGTTACAAATGATCTTCTTATGGCCTCGGACAGTGGACTCATCTCTGTGCTTGTTCTGTTAGACCTCAGTGCTGCTTTTGATACTGTTGACCATAAAATTTTATTACAGAGATTAGAGCATGCCATAGGTATTAAAGGCACTGCGCTGCGGTGGTTTGAATCATATTTGTCTAATAGATTACAATTTGTTCATGTAAATGGGGAATCTTCTTCACAGACTAAAGTTAATTATGGAGTTCCACAAGGTTCTGTGCTAGGACCAATTTTATTTACTTTATACATGCTTCCCTTAGGCAGTATTATTAGACGGTATTGCTTAAATTTTCATTGTTACGCAGATGATACCCAGCTTTATCTATCCATGAAGCCAGAGGACACACACCAATTAGCTAAACTGCAGGATTGTCTTACAGACATAAAGACATGGATGACCTCTAATTTCCTGCTTTTAAACTCAGATAAAACTGAAGTTATTGTACTTGGCCCCACAAATCTTAGAAACATGGTGTCTAACCAGATCCTTACTCTGGATGGCATTACCCTGACCTCTAGTAATACTGTGAGAAATCTTGGAGTCATTTTTGATCAGGATATGTCATTCAAAGCGCATATTAAACAAATATGTAGGACTGCTTTTTTGCATTTACGCAATATCTCTAAAATCAGAAAGGTCTTGTCTCAGAGTGATGCTGAAAAACTAATTCATGCATTTATTTCCTCTAGGCTGGACTATTGTAATTCATTATTATCAGGTTGTCCTAAAAGTTCCCTAAAAAGCCTTCAGTTAATTCAAAATGCTGCAGCTAGAGTACTGACGGGGACTAGAAGGAGAGAGCATATCTCACCCATATTGGCCTCTCTTCATTGGCTTCCTGTTAATTCTAGAATAGAATTTAAAATTCTTCTTCTTACTTATAAGGTTTTGAATAATCAGGTCCCGTCTTATCTTAGGGACCTCGTAGTACCATATCACCCCAATAGAGCGCTTCGCTCTCAGACTGCAGGCTTACTTGTAGTTCCTAGGGTTTGTAAGAGTAGAATGGGAGGCAGAGCCTTCAGCTTTCAGGCTCCTCTCCTGTGGAACCAGCTCCCAATTCAGATCAGGGAGACAGACACCCTCTCTACTTTTAAGATTAGGCTTAAAACTTTCCTTTTTGCTAAAGCTTATAGTTAGGGCTGGATCAGGTGACCCTGAACCATCCCTTAGTTATGCTGCTATAGACGTAGACTGCTGGGGGGTTCCCATGATGCACTGTTTCTTTCTCTTTTGCTCTGTATGCACCACTCTGCATTTAATCATTAGTGATTGATCTCTGCTCCCCTCCACAGCATGTCTTTTTCTTGGTTCTCTCCCTCAGCCCCAACCAGTCCCAGCAGAAGACTGCCCCTCCCTGAGCCTGGTTCTGCTGGAGGTTTCTTCCTGTTAAAAGGGAGTTTTTCCTTCCCACTGTAGCCAAGTGCTTGCTCACAGGGGGTCGTTTTGACCGTTGGGGTTTTACATAATTATTGTATGGCCTTGCCTTACAATATAAAGCGCCTTGGGGCAACTGTTTGTTGTGATTTGGCGCTATATAAAAAAATTGATTGATTGATTGATTGATTGATTGATTCAGCAGAGGGAGTGCTTTAGTTAATGCACGTGAAGATTACACTGTGAAACAAATCGTTATCTAGTTATCTAGATCAATCTAACTGCGCAGATTAAACAGCTAACAGATACAGCAAAACACTGCTGTGCTCCGGAACAGGAGGTGATACAATACCGCAGTGAGAGCCAACCACCAGTAGAGGCAAGCAAGAGTATCTAGTGAGTATATACTGTGGTCCTGACTGTATATGCACTGTGGTCCTGACTATATATGTACTGTGGTCCTGACTGTATACTGTGGTCCTGATTGTATACTGTGGTCCTGACTATATACTGTGGTTCTGACTGCATACTGTGGTCCTGACTGTATATGTACTGTGGTCCTGACTATATATGTACTGTGGTCCTGACTGCATACTGTGGTCCTGACTGCATACTGTGGTCCTGACTGTATACTGTGGTTGTTACTGTATACTGTGGTCCTGACTATATACTGTGGTTCTGACTGTATACTGTGGTTCTGACTGTATACTGTGGTCGTTACTGTATACTGTGGTCCTGACTGTATATGTACTGTGGTCCTGACTATATATGTACTGTGGTCCTGACTATATATGTACTGTGGTCCTGACTATGTACTGTGGTTCTGACTATATACTGTGGTCCTGACTGTATATGTACTGTGGTCCTGACTGTATATGTACGGTGGTCCTGACTATATACTGTGGTTCTGACTGTATACTGTGGTTCTGACTGTATACTGTGGTCGTTACTGTATACTGTGGTCCTGACTATATACTGTGGTCCTGACTCTATATGTACTGTGGTCCTGACTATATACTGTGGTTCTGACTGCATACTGTGGTCCTGACTGTATATGTACTGTGGTCCTGACTATATATGTACTGTGGTCCTGACTATATACTGTGGTTCTGACTGCATACTGTGGTCCTGACTGTATATGTACTGTGGTCCTGACTATATACTGTGGTTCTGACTGCATACTGTGGTCCTGACTGTATATGTACTGTGGTCCTGACTATATATGTACTGTGGTCCTGACTATGTACTGTGGTCCTGACTGTATACTGTGGTCCTTACTATATACTGTGGTCCTGACTGCATACTGTGGTCCTGACTATCAATCAATCAATCAACTTTTTTCTTATATAGCACCAAATCACAACAAACAGTTGCCCCAAGGCGCTCCATATTGCAAGGCAAGGCCATACAATAACCATGAAAAACCCCAACGGTCAAAACGACCCCCTATGAGCAAGCACTTGGCCACAGTGGGAAGGAAAAACTCCCTTTTAACAGGAAGAAACCTCCAGCAGAACCCGGCTCAGGGAGGGGCAGTCTTCTGCTGAGACTGGTTGGGGCTGAGGGAAAGAACCAGGAAAAAGACATGCCGAGAAGTAGGGCAGAGATCGATCACTAATGATTAAATGCAGAGTGATGCATACGGAGCAAAAAAAGAAAGAAACAGTGCATCATGGGAACCCCCCACAGTCTACGTCTAAAGCAACATAACCAAGGGATGGTCCAGGGTCACCCGATCCAGCCCTAACTATAAGCCTTAGCGAAAAGGAAAGTTTTAAGCCTAATCTTAAAAGTAGAGAGGGTATCTGTCTCCCTGATCTGAATTGGGAGCTGGTTCCACAGGAGAAGAGCCTGAAAGCTGAAGGCTCTGCCTCCCATTCTACTCTTACAAACCCTAGGAACCACAAGTAAGCCCGCAGTCTGAGAGCGAAGCGCTCTAATGGGGTAATATGGTACTACGAGGTCCCTAAGATAAGATGGGACCTGATTATTCAAAACCTTATAAGTAAGAAGAAGAATTTTAAATTCTATTCTAGAATTAACAGGAAGCCAATGAAGAGAGGCCAACACGGGTGAGATATGCTCTCTCCTGCTAGTCCCCGTCAGTACTCTAGCTGCAGCATTTTGAACCAACTGAAGGCTTTTTAGGGAACTTTTAGGACAACCTGATAATAATGAATTACAATAGTCCAGCCTAGAGGAAATAAATGCATGAATTAGTTTTTCAGCATCACTCTGAGACAAGACCTTTCTGATTTTAGAGATATTGCGTAAATGCAAAAAGGCAGTCCTACATATTTGTTTAATATGCGCTTTGAATGACATATCCTGATCAAAAATGACTCCAAGATTTCTCACAGTATTACTAGAGATCAGGGAAATGCCATCCAGAGTAAGGATCTGGTTAGACACCATGCTTCTAAGATTTGTGGGGCCAAGTACAATAACTTCAGTTTTATCTGAGTTTAAAAGCAGGAAATTAGAGGTCATCCATGTCTTTATGTCTGTAAGACAATCCTGCAGTTTAGCTAATTGGTGTGTATCCTCTGGCTTCATGGATAGATAAAGCTGGGTATCATCTGCGTAACAATGAAAATTTAAGCAATACCGTCTAATAATACTGCCTAAGGGAAGCATGTATAAAGTGAATAAAATTGGTCCTAGCACAGAACCTTGTGGAACTCCATAATTAACTTTAGTCTGTGAAGAGGATTCCCCATTTACATGAACAAACTGTAATCTATTAGACAAATATGATTCAAACCACTGCAGCGCAATGCCTTTAATACCTATGACATGCTCTAATCTCTGTAATAAAATTTTATGGTCAACAGTATCAAAAGCAGCACTGAGGTCCAACAGAACAAGCACAGAGATGAGTCTACTGTCCGAAGCCATAAGAAGATCATTTGTAACCTTCACTAATGCTGTTTCTGTACTATGATGAATTCTAAAACCTGACTGAAACTCTTCAAATAGACCATTCCTCTGCAGGTGATCAGTTAGCTGTTTTACAACTACCCTCTCAAGAATCTTTGAGAGAAAAGGAAGGTTGGAGATTGGCCTATAATTAGCTAAGATAGCTAAGGGATGGGTAATGATACGATTTTATCAATATCGATGCCATTATCGATTCTGCTTATCGATCCAATTCCTTATCAATTCCCTTATCGATACCTCGTGAATTTTGTACTAAAAGTAGGCTTTACAGGTTTTCTATGTATTTCCTTGAGTCTTAAAGTAAATAAATATGAAATTAGTCACTGTATCCTTGATCTCTGGACATAAATAAAAATAAACAAAACGGTGTTTCGCTTTGAAGTTATTAATTCAGACTGGATTCTATTGTTCTATCTTGACTTGTCAGAGAGCCGCGCAATGTTTGGAGCTGTGTGAACAGAACGGAGGACGATTCTCGTTTCTTTCTCGAGTCCCAGTTAGTAACTTTAATCCACACAAAAGTGAATCACAACTCATATTCAGGGATGAAAGTGGTGAAAAACAAAAAAAGCTGAAACCCAAAATTACCCCCCAACACCACCTGCAGGAAAATGTTTCAATTCTAGAAGCTCTGAAATGCAATCTGGGACTATTCCAGACGATAAACTGGAGTGAGTGCAGCATCCATTTAGGTGAGAAAAAAAAAAAAATACAACTTTCCTTATTCAGATTCATTCCAGTAGTATTCTGCTCTTACTAGGATGCAGCAATTTTCTAGTTTGGCAGATAGTTCTGGAAGAAATCACTGAAGAAATTAACAAACTGAAAATATGGTTTGACCGAAACAAACTGTCATTAAACTTAAATAAGACAGGGATGAAATGGAGGTGTGAGAGTCACTAGGTGTTCACAGGAAACACTTATTTATTTCTGTATGTATGTATGTATTTATTTATGTTCACAGTTAGTTGCTATTATATATTTTCTGTTGTGTTTCTATTCAGGTTATTTTTGTCTCTTTCTCTAAAATTGTATATAATAATCATTAGATTATTAATATATAAGCAAAAATAAATTTAAGGAATATTACAATTTGAAATGCACCCGAACGTGATGACGGCTGCAATTGCTAAATGCTAACTTTTAACATTGAAAATGCCATAGACATGCTAACGCGTTAGCATGTCTATGGCATATGTCGGTGGATCGAATCATTTCTTAACGATACCCAAAAGGAACCGGTTCTCGATACCCATCCCTAGTCCTGACTGCGTACTGTAACCCTGACTGTATATGTACTGTGGTCCTGACTGTACAAGGGCTGTCCGTAAAGTATAGGTCCTTTTTATTTTTTTCAAAAACTATATGGATTTCATTCATATGTTTTTACGTCAGACATGCTTGAACCCTCGTGCGCATGCGTGAGTTTTTCCACGCCTGTCGGTGACGTCATTCACCTGTGAGCACTCCTTGTGGGAGGAGTCGTCCAGCCCCTCGTCGGAATTCCTTTGTCTGAGAAGTTGCTGAGAGACTGGCGCTTTGTTTGATCAAAATTTTTTCTAAACCTGTGAGACACATCGAAGTGGACACGGTTCGAAAAATTAAGCTGATCTTCAGTGAAAATTTTAACAGCTGATGAGAGATTTTGAGGTGATTCTGTCGCTTTAAGGACTTTTCACGGTGCGAGACGTCGTGCAGCGCTCTCAGGCGGCGTCATCAGCCTGTTTCAAGCTGAAAACCTCCACATTTCAGGCTCTGTTGATCCAGGATGTCATGAGAGAACAGAGAAGTTTCAGAAGAAGTCGGTTTCAGCATTTTATCCGGATATTCCACTGTTAAAGGAGATTTTTTTAATGAAAGACGTGCGGGCGGATTGCAGTGTCGGCTCGCAGCCGCCGCGACGCTCCGCCACAGGAAAAACACCTCTGTTGGAAGCCTTGAGGACAAGTTGGAACATCTCCAGCTGATAAACAATTTCTCATATACTCACTCCACTGAAAGCCATCAAAAGCCAACTGGATTTTAACAAATGGTTATCAACACGGAGGTGTTTTTCCTGTGCCGCCGCACCGCGTCGGCTGCGTCCCGACGCGCGGACCCGTCCGCACGTCTTTCATTAAAAAAATCTCCTTTAACAGTGGAATATCCGGATAAAATGCTGAAACCGACTTCTTCTGAAACTTCTCTGTTCTCTCACGACGTCCTGGATCAATAGAGCCTGAAATGTGGAGGTTTTCAGCTTGAAACAGGCTGATGACAGCGGCTGAGAGCGCTGAGCGACGTCTCGCACCGTGAAAAGTCCTTAAAGCGACAGAATCACCTCAAAATCTCTCATCAGCTGTTAAAATTTTCACTGAAAACCAGCTTAATTTTTCGAACCATGTCCACTTCGATGTGTCTCACAGGTTTAGAAAAAATTTTGATCAAACAAAGCGCCAGTCTCTCAGCAACTTCTCAGACAAAGGAATTCCAACGAGGGGCTGGACGACTCCTCCCACAAGGAGTGCTCACAGGCGAATGACGTCACCGACAGGCATGGAAAAACTCACGCATGCGCACGAGGGTGCAAGCATGTCTGACGTAAAAACATATGAATGAAATCCATATAGTTTTTGAAAAAAATAAAAAGGACCTATACTTTACGGACAGCCCTCGTATATGTACTGTGGTCCTGACTATATACTATACTACATGACTATATATATATATCTCAAAAATAATTAGGGAATAACCCTGTTGTGTCTGATGGTTTGCGGACGTTCATGCTGGTAATACGTTCGCAAATAGAGCTTTACTTGTGACGCCTTAGCGGAGCAATAAACCGGCAATTTGCGACCATATAAAGAGCGTGAACATCCACAAATCATCAGACACAAGGGGGTTATTCCCATTCTAATTCAGTTCCATCGTTTGCACAATTTATTTTTCTGTAGGTAGTTTGGTCGGCGAGGCTTACCGTTGAGCCGGGGCAGCAGCGGTCAGGGCGCAGACTAATCCATCAAACATGAAAATCATCAAATGTGAACCGGTAATTCTGTATCAGAATCCACATCAATACTTTAGTGTGGTAGCTTAAATTCACCCATTTAGGTGGTGGCGTTGGTATGCGATTATCTCTCACTCTCAGCTAACAGCACTAACAGCTAGCAGCACGCGCAGCCGGTGTTCTTTGGATTTGTGTGTCTCGTCGGATAAATCGACAGTTCCACATCCCGACGATCAGAATCCACATCAGTACTTTAGTATGGTAGCTTAAATTCACCCATTGTGGTGACGGCGTTGGTACGCGACTTTCTCTCGCTCTCAGCTAACAGCTAGCAGGGTGTTCTGTCGAATTGTGCATCTTGTCACATAAATTGACACTTTCGCGTCCCGACAATATTGTGCAATTGTGTGGAGGACAGGAATGACATCTCATCATAACACTGATCAGGGCGCGTAGTAATACATCTAAATGTGAAACGGTTGAATATTTTCGCACCGTTACCCCGATATTATACGGTCTGAAATCTCACACGATTAACCATTCAGATTCATGGAAAAAATGTAATTGGATTAGAATACATATTAAAAGGTAAACTATGTAATTAGAAAGCTGAGGAAAATGTGGGTTTGAGTTCATTTAAAGCTACACTACTGAATCCCTGTTGATACCTGTGTATTTGCTAAGAATGTTTTAATATGACAAAGTTTGTCCAGAAAAAACAAAAAACAAATCTATTTTCTAGCTTTGATAGTCACTGAGGTCTGAGGAGTAATTGAATTAGTGTTTTTTCCCGTTACCATCATAGTATTTCACATTCTGACAAAGTATTCAATTAGAGGCATTGCAAAGATGTATCTTACATCCCCATGGGAACGCATGCACAGATATATGAGCAGAATATGGATGGTGCACGATGCTGTCAGGATCTGCCCCAGCCTGGGGTTCATGTCTGGGTTTTCCCCTTATTTGGTCTAGGCTTCCACTGAGGGTTTTACAGTTTTACTTTTCATATTATTATATGTTGTCATGTAAGTCTTGGTTTGGTTCTGTTTCTGTACTTTGTGTAATGCTTCTGTTACCGGTTTTATTCCATGCATCATTTATTTATGGTTTAGTCATTCATTGTATTACCTAGTCCCTGGTTTTGATTTGTTCATCATTTATTTCCTATTTTGTCAGTAGTTTGTTTTGTCATGTTTAGTGTATTCACTTCCTGTGTCACGTCCTCTCTTTTTAGTTATCACTGGTCTGTCACTCCTCGACTTGCCACCTTAGTTTTAGTTTTGCCCCTCTGTTTTGTTCATGTTTATTATGGTTAGTCAAGCGCGTCACATTTTGCACTGTTGGTTTTTCTGTCATTTAATTATCTTGCCCCAGTTCACTTTGCTTTTGCCTTACTGCTCTCTCTTGCACTTACCTTTGTCTTCCCTGGTCACGCCCCCTTCCAGCACTCTCTGCACACCTGTTCCTCATTTCACACTCTGATTCTTCCACTTGTATATTTAAGCCCTCACAGTTTCACAGTCCCTCGCCAGATTGTTGCATTTTGCACTTTCCAGCCTCACGCCTTTGTCCTGTTTAGTCTTGTAGTATTTCTGACCTTGCCTGTATAATCGACCTCTGCCTTGTCCAATCCCTGAACTCTGCTCGTTTTTGACTTTGCCTCTGCCTCAGCCCTGTGAACTCCTGTCGCCGTGTATTTGGACCTGTGCTTGTTTTTTGGACTCTGCCTCAGCTTGCTACCTGCCTGTACCTCCACTACGTTGACTGATTTCCTGTGTACCGAACCTATAGCCTGCATACTAGATAAAGCTATTTTTCTTAATCCAACACCTGTGTCTGTGAGTCTGCATTTGCCTCCTACAACCTTCAGGGTCAAGCCACCACAAACCATGACAGATGCAGCATTTTAATTTAGTTCATTTTAAATTCATCCTTCAGTCATTCAAGCTGGAAAAAGAGTTGAGTTTATATAGTTTGGCTGGAACACAGGTTTTTTTTTTTTTTGCAGTTTTCACAGTCCAAAGTGTCGTCCTTCCAAACTGATCTCTGCACTGCTGTTGCTTTATCCTTCTGGCTCCGAGCAGCAGACTCAGCTGATATTTGTTCACCATCAATCAGTGATGCTTCTCACACAACTGCTCCACTCAGCTTGGCAGCTTTGGACTCGGTGAAACCAGTGAAGGTTTCAGCATCCTCTGGGAGCAGGACGGAGCTCCTCTTTGTGTTTAAACGATGGATGGTACTGGCCTATTTATGGCGGTGATGTCTGCCTGCACCTGAAACATTTTGGAGCAGTGATTTGGGAATAAGTTGGAAATATATAGCTTGAAAGAGCATTTTCCTCTGGATGTGTTTTCCCCGCTGAGCTGTAACACGACTGAGCCTTTGTTCCCTGCTGTGAATAAAAATGGCATTATTTTAAACTTGTTTCTCCACAAAACCTTTAAATTGATATTTCCCACAGAATTACTGTCAAGTAACAAAAGTAGCAAAAATGGCCCTTTGTCAAACATGACCTTCAGCGCAGCGTCACATTAAAGTCTTTGATTGGGATAAAGTGTAACTATGAAGTCTTTATCATTGCACCTTTTCATACTAACTTCATTTCTTGAAAGCATTTTTCCCCCTTATGTTCCAGGTGTGTATCATGCCCTTGTCTTGAAATGTTCTCGTCACCTTTTGTGCTACTTTCATCCTTTTCATCTGCACAAACAGTCTTTAGTGTTGATGCAGCTGCAGAGCTGAAATCACTTTTAAACTTAGACAAGGCTGTTTGGATGTGAGTGCATTTGAACACAGACCGCAGTGTTCGGGACCAACCAGCCAAAAGGACACAGGTTTCCTATCCAAAAACACGGTTTTATTTTACCCAAGCATACCAAAAATAGAATTTAATACAAACAAGCAAAATAATACCCAACCCGGCAGTTAAAAGGGGTCAAATAAACATAACCCTACTGTTAACCCCCAAAACATGAATGTGCTGCAAATCATGAATTATCCGCAAACCATTCATGAAAATTTATGTAAACTGTGAATATCTGCGAACCATTAATGATTTTGCTGCAAACTGTGAATAAACTATCCAACAAAATGTGAACCCAGGTCTCGCAAAGCTTCAGTCGCAAAACGTGAATATCATTCATGATATACGTATATTTTCTTTCAGTTTAAGTAGTTTACGGATTTCAGTTTACGGATAAATTGCTTCAGGAAATTGGGGTGGGGGGGTGGAGGTCACTACACTGGTGAGGCGAGCACCGAGCACGCTTTCGCTTCTGGTGTCAAGCGTCCGGCCCTGCTGGACATGGCCATTCTGGGGACAGGGACAGGTGTGGAGTTTGACTGGAGCAGTACCTGTCACAAGGTAACACAGGTGTCCGAAGACAGAATCAGGGAGGACAGAAACCTCTTTCAGTATGAATACGGACCGTGACAGCAGGGCCTCATGATCCTTCTGACTTTTTGGGTTTTAAGCAGGGGGTGTCAGAAAAGTTACCACAGGGATAACTGGCTTGTGGCGGCTAAGCGTTCATAGCGATGTCACATTTTGATCTTTCAATGTCGACTTTTCCTGTCATTGTGAAGCAGAATTTACCAAGCGTTTGGATTCTTGCACCTTGATCTTGGACGAATTTGATCTCCGCACAGCCGCTCAATTCGTTGTGCCAATGCGTCCTGCTTTGTTCCGCTTGATGCCATGCTCTATAACATAATCATTTTGTAGCTGATGACACGTTTTCACTCAGAACGTCTCCGATGAAACCATTCTCTCATCACTCCGAGAATCACACAGAAATAATTTACAGCTGCAGGTTGACTCCTTTGTGTCATGCGGTGGAGAATGCACTCATAATCTTGTCTGAAAGGTAATTATTTCTAATATATATTCTAATGGATTGATAAAACAGTTGTAGAGAAGCTTGAATCTTCGACTGGACTGGGTTGCTTGATGCGAGGATGTTTCGCTTCAAATCGCAGAAGCTTCCTTAGCTAAAATTCTTGCGATTTGAAGTGAAACGTCCTCACGTCAAGCAACCCAGTCCAGTCGAAGATTCAAGCTTCTCTACTATGGAAACCACCTGGACAACTGAGAGCCTACATAGAAACATTGTGATAAAACAGTTGCATTTTCATTACTTCTTATGAGTTAAATAATGTATCTATAAAGGTATGTTTATTATAGATGTAACATCTTGTTACAACCTCAATCCCAATGAAGTTGGGACTTGTGTAAAATTTAAATAAAAACAGAATACAATGATTTTCAAATCCTCTTCAGCCTATATTCAGTTGAATACACCACAAAGACAAGATATTTAATGTTCAAACTGATAAACTTTGTTTTTGTGCAAATATTCGGTCATTTTGAAATGGATGCCTGCAACACGTTTCAAAAAAGCTGGGACGGGGCAACAAAAGACTGGGAAAGTTGATGAATGCTCAAAGAACACGTATTTGGAAACAGGTGAGTGTCATGATTGGGTACAAAAGGAGCATCACCCAAAAGGCTCAGCCATTCACAAGCAAAGATGGGGTGAGGATCACTACTTTGTGAACAACTGCGTGAAAAAAACAGTCCAACAGTTTAAGAACAATGTTTCTCAACATTCAGTTGCAAGGAATTTAGGGATTTCATCATCTACAGTCCATAATATAATCAGAAGATTCAGAGAATCTGGAGAACTTTGTACATGTAAGCGGCAAGGCCAAAAACCAACATTGAATGCCCGTGACCTTTGATAACTGAGATGGCACTGCATTAAAAACTGACATCATTGTGTAAAGGATCTTACCGCGTGGGCTCAGGAACACTTCAGAAAACCACTGTCAGTTAACACAGTTCGTCGCTACATCTACAAGTGCAAGTTAAAACTCTACCATGTGTGACAAAGCGAACAATTTACTCCTCAATCGTCACGGCAATTAGAAATCATGAATGAACATGGTATGTCGGACTTCTGACACCACCCTGGGAATTTCACCCAGGGAATTCAACAATTGAATAACTTCAACCTAAGACACACAGGTTCGTTGTAATTGAGACAGAGATGTGGTTCCCAAATACAAACAAATAATTTATTAACAATTAAAGTTCTAGTTAAAAAGACAATTTTTATAAAAAACTCATAACTCATCAAATGTCCACACTGAGCGTAAAGCCGCCGCAGCAAACAGGGCACATCCACTGGTCTCACGGGACGAAGTCTTTCAGCAGAGCACCAGAGCAAAGCAGCAGGGCCTCCTTCCACAGCTTGGTCCAAAATCCTACATTTTAAACAAACAAATATCTGAAAGAGGAGCTTACTTTGTGCTGTACATACCGAACCGTCCGTCACAGCAGTCAGCTGTAACTCGACACCACCCCAGAGCGTCAAGAGCACCACAAACTCAGCAGCGCACCACCACCGACAGCCCACACAGAGGTCTCTGTACAACAAAACCACCTCCTTAAACACTCACCACTACACCTCAACGAGCCTGCAGCTGTGGCCGGCGCCTACCTGTCTTTACGGGAACATGGAAGTGAACACGTCCAAACACCTGCAGTCAGTCTCCAGAAAGAGAAAGAAGAGCACACACACTCCCTCTTTTATGCAAACACTCCTCTGCCACAACCAGCTGCACTCAATCCACCAGCTGAACATCATTAAGGTCATCCATCCTGCTACACATGCAAAGTGAAAGTCATACATCAACAACATCCAGAAATTATTCCGCCTTCTCTGTGCCCGAGCTCATTTGAAATGGACAGACGCAAAGTGGAAAAGTGTGCTGTGGTCTGATGAGTCCACATTTCAAATTATTTTTGGAAATCATGGATGTCGTGTCCTCTGGACAAAAGAGGAAAAAGACCATCCAGATTGTTACCAACGCAAAGTTCAAAAGCCAGCATCTGTGATGGTATGGGGGTGTGTTAGTGCCCATCACAAGGGCAACTTACACATCTGTGATGGCACCATCAATGCTGAAAGGTACATCCAGGTTTTGGAGCAACACATGCTGCCATCCAAGCAACGTCTTTTTCAGGGACGTCCCTGCTTATTTCAGCAAGACAATGCCAAGCCACTTTCTGCACGTGTTACAACAGCGTGGTTTCATAGTAAAAGAGTGCGGGTACTAGACTGGCCTGTCTGCAGTCCAGACCTGTCGCCCATTGAAAAAGTGTGGCGCATTATGAAGCGCAAAATACGACAACGGAGACCCCGGACTGTTGAACAACTGAAGTCGTACATCAAGCAAGAATGGGAAAGAATTCCACCTACAAAGCTTCAACAATTAGTGCCCTCAGTTCCCAAACGCTTATTGAGTGTTGTTAGAAGGAAAGGTGATGTAACACAGTGGGAAACATACCACTGTCCCAGCTTTTTTGAAACGTGTTGCAGGCATCCATTTCTAAACGCCACCTCCCGGTTAACGGTGTTCCAAACGGCCGATAGGCGCGGTCAGTATAAAAACGCTAGTGCGCTGCATGCAGGCCTCTGACTCGCGGCCAGCTCCAGATATTTTTGCAGAGAAGCTCCAGTATGTCTCCTAAAAGAAAATTGGCAGCGGAAAGGACTTACCAAGAGGTCTGGTTCAGAAGCAGAGGAGAGCCCTGTAGTGGAGATGAGCAACACGTTGAGGAGGGAAAAAGGAGAAGAAAAGGCTGAGAGATGAGCTCCCTCCCCCTGCAGTGACAGCTGCTTCAGCCTATTATACTCTGGGGGCGGTGCCTATATGCAAAAGTTCCTGGAGTAACGCAGGATTTGCCTGGATAAATCCAGTGGTACACAGGGCATTATTGGTGGCAACAGAACACCGCCGTTCTCACGCGTCTTAGGACAGAACTGGGTATTAACCCCCATTGCCTGACGTGTGCCGGATGCTACGGCATCAAAACGCCACTTTATTTGGCAGATTTAGCGGCGTTTTATCCGCGTATTTGCAGCTAGTACGGTGCTCAAAACGCCGGTGAAATGCTCCGCCCCTTTCCACCGCGAAAACAGCTGGAACTACCGCGAACTTCAGTCTACGTACTACCCACCAACAAAACCGTCTATGTGTATCATGGGCTTAAGGCTTTTAGCCAAACCAGGAAGAAGGACTGACAGCACTAATCATGACTCAAACACAAAGAAAAGCTAATTAATGCAACCTGATTTTGACAGAACAGTGTAAATTATGTGTACACTTGATCTAGATTAGTGACAATTAGCTCAGCATTTGCAAACGGAGAGTGAAAAGTTGCTTTCCGCTGACCAGGGCCAAGGGCTGCCAGACTTCACAGGAGCTAAGTTAACATCAGTCTGGCAACGCTGATGTTCATCGTGATCTCAGAAAATTTTTTTAACATGCTTAAAATCTTCAATGTTCATGCTAAAACGGCTGCAAGAGTTGAGCTCCGCTCCTACTACGTCACATCCACTAGTACGCCATTACAGCTTTGTTCCAGCTCTGCTGGCCAACATCAGAGGCTTGACTGGATGCACCACCTCCTCTGGATCCCTTGGGTATGAAGAAATATGTAGAAATGTGAAGGAATATGTAGAATCTGTGTTGGCGATGCACCAGTAAGACGTGATGCAATTGTAGTGTTACACTGAGTTTATATAGGCTACGTCACCAGTGTTGAGTTGACAATCAGCTCCGCCAACCTATGGTACTCCTCTATGGAGTGTGCTACCAATGCACCCATCCTCCCATGGCAAAGGTAGAACTACATGCAGTAGTAAGTCAGTGCACTGTTGCCAAACGTTGCCCTCTGTTGAGTTACGTCAACCTGCGTTGAAGGTGGGAAATGTGGAGCCCTGGAATGAGCCCACGCTTATTATTAAGAATCTGCTACATCAGCCACTTCATGTCATAGTGTGAATGGGCTCTTACAATGTAGTGCCAAAATCTAACAAACCAAATTCTAAGCTAAAACTACGTTTTTTATTGCAACTAAAATAAATATGAAGACAACAAAAGTGCTGATGTGTGAGAGTGCTTAAAAATATAAACCTGCATTAAAATCTGTATGTCAAATGTGGTGAAATCAATATTATCATTACTGCTGCATTTGTGTGGCTGTGGATCCAGTCATCACAACCAGAGGACAGGAGGAAGCTTTTCGGAGGTATTTATTGTTATATATCAATTTCAATTTTCAATTTCACTTTATTTTCATTTATATAGCACCAAATCACAACAGAGTTGCCTCAAGGCGCCTCACACAGGTAAGGTCTAACCTTACTAACCCCCAGAGCAACAGTGGTAAGGAAAAACTCCCTCTGAGGAAGAAACCTCAAGCAGACCAGACTCAAAGGGGTGACCCTCTGCTTGGGCCATGATACAAACATAAATTACAGAACAGTTCACGGAGGAATACACAAGAAATGCTATTGGCGCACAGGACAGGAGGATCGCCAACACGAATATAACTCCCATCTCTGGATGGAGGTGCACCTAAACAGAGAGAAAAAACAGAATCAGGCATCAGAAAGACAAAAAATACAGTATAATTTGTCAGCATTAAACAACAAGAAAAACAGAAGAAATACTAAGGTGATCACCGGCCACTAGCCCTAAACTAAAAACTAAACTAAAAGACACTAAAAGACCCAGAATTTAGGTAAAGTTGAGGCTGCGGCACGCTCTGTTTACAATAAAATGAATTAAAAGAGTAAAAAGCGTAAAACAAAACTATACCAGTATGCTAGCCATATGAAAGGGAAAATAAGTGCATCTTAAGTCTGGACTTGAAAGTCTCCACAGAATCTGACTGTTTTATTGACACAGAGTTGTATATTGTGAGGGTAGGCAAAGTACCAGGTGTGGGAAGAGTTCAGCGCAACCATGGAAAAGGACTTTTCAAAGTCTGTATAGTGAAATCTTGATCCAGAATCCAAATCCAGATCTGGATCACCTCCAAAATGTAATGGAGTCTTAATATCTATCTGTGGTGAAAACGTTGTCAAAATCCAGGCAGTAGTTTTGATGTAATCCTACAAACAGACAAACAAATAGTTATAAAAATAAAATAAAATAGTAATAAAATAGACAGACAAATAAATAAATAAATAAATAAACACTGATTATTTTATTATGTCCTTGGCGGGCGTAACGAGACTGCACAACAGCGACATAATAACAGACAGACCAGGATAAAGACAGTCACACACACATCTAAACCCACAGGGACTTAGACAATAACAACACTAGAAACAGTCACAAGGGCGAGTCAGAGCACAAACGCACACAAACCAAAAGACAGACCACAGACACAGACAGGGGATGGACACCAACAATAGGACACAGAGAACACACCACAACAAGTGATGTTTGAGCACCTCAAGTGGTACCAAAAACGTCCTTGGTCAGTGGACTATATTGAAAGTCCTGTCCAGTCTGTTGGAGTCCTGCAGCGCTCAGCAACCATCCAGAAAACAATGTGTGTGTGAAGAAACTAGCCTCTGTTTGGACACTTATACAATGGTGTCTCCACAGCGCCTTCTGTCTGCTGATCCACACATTGCTGTCTCGTTTCTCTCGTTTCCCTTCCAGGTGCAGATCTGCAGGTTTGCCAAACCAAAGGCCGAACCTGCTGCACCAGGAAGATGGAGGAGCGCTATCAGGTAACGGCACGCAGCAACATGGAGTCTGGTCTGCAGGCGGTCAGCGCTCACCTGAAACGTCTCATCATCCAGAACGCCGCCATATTCCAGGGTAAACTGTGAGCACAGACTAAAGCAAAGCAAATGTGGTTAAAGCTGCTGTTTGAAACAAATCGAGACAGTCCCTGCACTTGTCCTGTTCACGCCAGCAGCTTACTTCTACACGCTGAGTAATATACAGTGGTGGGCACAGTTACGCTAATTTGCTAACCGCTAATTAGCAAAGGTAACTTCTTCATTAGCAGATTAGTTTTTCAGCTAACTTTGAAAACCATCAGCAGACCAATAAGCCATCTCACACTCTCAGGTGACGCACTGCATTATGGGAGAGGTGAGAGGTCATGTGACCCAAACACAGCCAACGCATGCGAGCGGCACTATTTAAATCCAAGTGATTTCTCTCTGTTTATTGGTATTTTGGGGTAATTCCAGCTCCAATAGCGTATCTTAAAGTTGCTGCAGTTAAAAAGCTCATAGTTGGATCTCAGTGCTCTTACCTGAGTGCCCCATTGTTTTTTTTTTAGGACTTTATTAGAGAAAAACAGAACAAAGGAATACAGTGACAACTCTCAGTATCTATAACAAAAGAATCAGATTTAATAATGAAGCAATTATGAACCTCCAAAGAAAATACTGTTATTTTCCCCCGGCTCTTTCTGTAACACTGTCTCACAAAGTACAAACTTTTAAATTTATTCAAAGTCACAATGAAAAAAATCAGGCCTGGATTCTAAAGAGCTTCTCTCACAGATGAGATTCACTCTTTCAGAAACCCAAACAATGGACACAAACAGTTTTTATAAACTTTATAAAACTCAACATAGCCGTGACAAAGGTGGACCTTATTTCACAAAATCCTCCCCTTAATAAATAATAATAAATAATATTATAGTTTAATATAATCTGAATCTCTTTGTCCTAAGTGGTAAAACAGGCTAAATCCAGTTCGACATACACATTCCAACAAAAAACAAAGGAAAGTAAGAATAAGAGTAAAAACTAAGAATACAATCCTAAGTAAAATAACTACTTTCATGTCAAAACAAGTAAAGAAAACAAATAAATAAAACAATAATTAAACACACACATATATCTAACAATACAATCTGGATTACATCAAATCCTCAACGAGTCGGGTGGATTGTATCATTATAATGCGTCTGAAGCGTGTACTTTGAAAATTACGGCGTTTAAAGCGGGACATCTGGATGTCCCAGTTAGGAATAATGGAACAGGACTGTGGTTCTATTTTGTGGGTTTTCTTCTCTTAACTGGGGCCATAATTAAGAGGGACGGCCAGCGGCTAGAGGTGAAATTATTGGACCAAGAATGTTTTCATTAATCAGGAACAAAAGTCGGAGGTTCGAAGACGATCAGATACCGTTATAGTTCCAACTATACGCTATGATAGCTAGTGATCTGGCAGCGTTATTCCCAGGACCCGCACAGCGTCTGGTGTACCAGGAAGATGGGTGGAGACGAAAAGGCACCACCAGGAGCCTGTGGATTAATTTGACTCAACACGGGAAAGCTCACCTGGCCCGGACACAGAAAGGATGAACAGACTGATTGCTGTTTTGCTCTCACTGGCTCCTGTCGGTATTTATTCTCACCGTTCTTGGTTGGTGGAGCAATTTGTCTGGTTAATTTTGATAACAAACGAGACTCTGGCATGCTAACTAGTTATTTATAGATTTTCAAATTTTTTGAAATAACACCCCTCCCTACTCATAACTAGGGTTGCCAACTCTCTGAAAAATAAATAAGGGACACCTCACTGGCAGGGCTGAGCGGCCCACAGAAATATAGACTGGAATGGACGTGCGCGCCTCTATCTATTAGCGTCACTCAGGACAGGAAGGCGCCATTACTAAGGGTGGAAATGTGCAGCGCATCAATAATAAACTGACCGCTTTTTTGCACTAGCGTCACTATTTCTTTATGGATTTTAATAAATGTAGGCTTGTTTCAAAGACCTTTGAAAGCTCTTTCCAATGCACCTATGCATGTGTGGGTGAAAAAAAAACAACTTTTATGTAAAATGCAGAAATTTGGGGAAATTACGACAAACTGTGCTGCTTTTCTCGCTTTATTGTTGCTGTTTGTTAACAGATTTTAATAAAAGTAGGCTTGTTTTAAACCATCAACATGTCTATTAGACCCCATTCCTGCCAGGCTGCTCAAGGAAGTCCTACCATTATTTAATGCTTCAATCTTAAATATGATCAATCTATCTTTGTTAGTTGGTTATGTACCACAGGCCTTTAAGGTGGCAGTAATTAAACCATTACTTAAAAAGCCATCACTTGACCCAGCTATCTTAGCTAATTATAGGCCAATCTCCAACCTTCTTTTTCTCTCAAAGATTCTTGAGAGGGTAGTTGTAAAACAGCTAACTGATCATCTGCAGAGGAATGGTCTATTTGAAGAGTTTCAGTCAGGTTTTAGAATTCATCATAGTACAGAAACAGCATTAGTGAAGGTTACAAATGATCTTCTTATGGCTTCGGACAGTGGACTTATCTCTGTGCTTGTTCTGTTGGACCTCAGTGCTGCTTTTGATACTGTTGACCATAAAATTTTATTACAGAGATTAGAGCATGCCATAGGTATTAAAGGCACTGCGCTGCGGTGGTTTGAATCATATTTGTCTAATAGATTACAATTTGTTCATGTAAATGGGGAATCTTCTTCACAGACTAAAGTTAATTATGGAGTTCCACAAGGTTCTGTGCTAGGACCAATTTTATTCACTTTATACATGCTTCCCTTAGGCAGTATTATTAGACGGTATTGTTTAAATTTTCATTGTTACGCAGATGATACCCAGCTTTATCTATCCATGAAGCCAGAGGATACACACCAATTAGCTAAACTGCAGGATTGTCTTACAGACATAAAGACATGGATGACCTCTAATTTCCTGCTTTTAAACTCAGATAAAACTGAAGTTATTGTACTTGGCCCCACAAATCTTAGAAGCATGGTGTCTAACCAGATCGTTACTCTGGATGGCATTTCCCTGATCTCTAGTAATACTGTGAGAAATCTTGGAGTTATTTTTGATCAGGATATGTCATTCAAAGCGCATATTAAACAAATATGTAGGACTGCCTTTTTGCATTTACGCAATATCTCTAAAATCAGAAAGGTCTTGTCTCAGAGTGATGCTGAAAAACTAATTCATGCATTTATTTCCTCTAGGCTGGACTATTGTAATTCATTATTATCAGGTTGTCCTAAAAGTTCCCTAAAAAGCCTTCAGTTGGTTCAGAATGCTGCAGCTAGAGTACTGACGGGGACTAGCAGGAGAGAGCATATCTCACCCGTGTTGGCCTCCCTTCATTGGCTTCCTGTTAATGCTAGAATAGAATTTAAAATTCTTCTTCTTACTTATAAGGTTTTGAATAATCAGGTCCCATCTTATCTTAGGGACCTCGTAGTACCATATTACCCCATTAGAGCGCTTCGCTCTCAGACTGCGGGCTTACTTGTAGTTCCTAGGGTTTGTAAGAGTAGAATGGGAGGCAGAGCCTTCAGCTTTCAGGCTCCTCTCCTGTGGAACCAGCTCCCAATTCAGATCAGGGAGACAGATACCCTCTCTACTTTTAAGATTAGGCTTAAAACTTTCCTTTTCGCTAAGGCTTATAGTTAGGGCTGGATCGGGTGACCCTGGACCATCCCTTGGTTATGTTGCTTTAGACGTAGACTGTGGGGGGGTTCCCATGATGCACTGTTTCTTTCTCTTTTGCTCCGTATGCATCACTCTGCATTTAATCATTAGTGATCGATCTCTTTTTCCTGGTTCTTTCCCTCAGCCCCAACCAGTCTCAGCAGAAGACTGCCCCTCCCTGAGCCTGGTTCTGCTGGAGGTTTCTTCCTGTTAAAAGGGAGTTTTTCCTTCCCACTGTGGCCAAGTGCTTGCTCATAGGGGGTCCTTTTGACCGTTGGGGTTTTTCATAATTATTGTATGGCCTTGCCTTGCAATGTGGAGCGCCTTGGGGCAACTGTTTGTTGTGATTTGGCGCTATATAAGAAAAAAGTTGATTGATTGATTGATATTAAACAACAGCTGCAAGTATATATAAATATACATAAATATATTTCAACATTTTTGTTTCCACATGTGAACGCAGCTTAATTAAAAGAACTTATGGCGTTGAGTTATAGTCTCAGTATATTGACATTAAATTGCGGCATAACGACTTTAAAATAGACATTTGTTTTACATAATTACATTAAGGCTCTTGTACAGTTCATTTTAGTATTGGAGAATTTGTTTTTGTGGTTCGTGCAGTTGATGGTGGAGCACTGGCTGCCTTTTTTCTCCTCATATCGCTTCTGTTTAACAGGATCAAGGTCTCTCTCCACCCTCAGTAATAGCCGCCGTGCAGCACGCCGCTAGTCACGTGACGTCAATTCCAGTCTCTATTTCCATGGACCGGCCAACTGACCATCGCCTTCACCCTTCCCAGCGCGTGTGTGAAACGATTTTTAACCATTTGACTATTGACTTGACCCTGAATTTAAGTAGATGCACACATGCATTTGTTCTGATATGAACATGCGGAAAACAAATTATTATTTAGCAATTTATTTTTAGTGCAAACTAAATTTTCACTCACAATTTCAATATGAGCATCCTGTCCTGCTTCAAAGTATATAAAAAAAATTTATTTAAAAAAAATCTTTCTCTGTCATGTTATTGCTTAACCTTAAAAGTGTATAAATTAACAAAAAAAATATCATCCAAAACAATGTAACAGTGAAAGTCTGAAAAAGTAAACAATACTTACAATACTTATAGATGTTGTCACGCACCTTTTCCATCCAGCCATTTTCCTTTTCCCATTTGCCCATGTACTTTTGCTTTCTTTTTTGTTTTGTTTTTTTTCGAGGAGGAGTAACAACATTACAGACATTGCTGTTCGTAGGTGTGTCTGCGGTGCCAGTGTCGGTGCCAGTGTCGGTATCAGCCATGCTACTTTGTTATGGTCGTCCGACAACCGTCGTCGGCTCATGATTCTCATCCGGGATCTTCTTGTGAGCAGATGTCCCTCAACCAATGAGATAAGAGTGATTCTGTATTGTCAACTCGTGTCTGTCAGCTCATTGGTGAAGAGCAGGAGAGAGGCTGGGATCATATTTACCATAAGTTTCCATATAAAGCGCCAGTCAATTCCATTGACATTTTACAGACTTTTTGATTCTCACAGAAATACGGGACAAACTGCGTCCCGTTTCAGGTCAATACGGAACGCACACTTTTATTTCCAAATAAGGGACAATTCCATTTTTCAAGGGACGGTTGGCAACCCTACTCATAACTGTGAAATTGTTTATTAGCTAAATTTAGTTCCGCTAACTTTCAGTCCACTAACAGTTTTTTGCTTGTAAAGTCAGTAAAGTTTAACGGTCTAAAACATTTATAAACCCTAAACTCATACATGTTAGTACAAGACACTTATTGCTGTATTTTAATGTATTTTTTTCTATGTATTTTTATGTAAAGACAAAACATACGAGGTCTATTAGAAAAGTATCCGACCTTATTATTTTTTCAAAAACCATATGGATTTGAATCACGTGTGATTACATCAGTCATGCTTGAACCCTCGTGGGCATGCAAGAGTTTTTTCACGCCTGTCGGTTACGTCATTCGCCTGTGGGCAGTCTTTGAGTGAGGAGTCGTCCACCCGCTCGTCGATTTTTTTTCATTGTTTAGGAATGGCTCAGAGACTGTTGCTTTGTTTGATAAAAAATTTTTCAAAACTGTAAGGCACAACTGAGTGGACACCATTCAATAAATTCAGCTGGTTTTCGGTAAAAATTTTAACGGCTGATGAGAGATTTTGGTCTGGTAGTGTCGCTTTAAGGACGGTCCACGGCGCCTGACGGCGATCTGCGCTTCGAGGCGGCAGCGTCTCGCCGTTTCAAGTTGAAAACTTCCACATTTCAGGCTCTGTTGACGCAGTAAGTCATCAGAGAACAGAGAACTTTCAGAAGAAGTCGGCATGAGGAGTTTATTCGGACATTCCATTGTTAACGGTCATTTTGTAATGAAAGAACGTGCGGGCAGAGTCGCATGTCGGGCTGGACCCGACCGCGGGGGGAAAAACACCTCCGTTGGAAATCTTAACGGGCAAGTTGGAACATGCCCAAGCTGTTAAACTATTTCTCAGTTACTCACTTGTTGAAAGCCATCAAAAGCCGCCTGAATTTTACAAATGGTTTTCAACACGGAGGTGTTTTTCTGGTCGTGGCGCACACAGATTTGCGTCGTCGTCACGGAAACGACTCGGCGAATTTGCGCGCACGTTCTTTCATTACAAAATGACCTTTAACAGTGGAATGTCCACATAAACTCCTCATGCCGGCCTCTTCTGAATCTTCTCTGTTCTCTCACGACGTCCTGGGTCAACAGAACCTTAAATTAGGATGATTTCAGCTCGAAACAGGCTGACAACGTCGCCTGGGAGCGCTGTGCGATGTCCCGCTCCGTGGGAAGTCCTTACACCGACAGAAACACCCCATAATCTCTAATCAGCCGCTAAACTTTTCACAGAAAACCAGCTTAATTTCTCGAATAGTGTCCACTCGGATATTCCTCACAGGTCCAGAAAAAATTTTGATAAAGCAACGCGCGCCGTCTCGAGCAGCGTGTGAAACAAAGGAATTCAGCCGAGAGGGCGGGACCACATCTCACTCAAGGCCTGCCCACAGGGAAATGACGTCACCGACACGCGTGAAAAAACTCACGCATGCGCACGAGGGTTCAAGCATGATTGGTGTAATCGCATGTCATTCAAATCCATATAGTTAAAAAAAAAAATAAAAGGGTCGGTTTATTATCTAAGAGACCTCGTATGTGAGTTTTCGTCGGTGGGGAAGCGCAGCACGATGGATGAGGTAGATTTTACCAGTTGCATTGAATGCAACACGGGATACAGAGATAAACTGGGACTATTAATGTTGCAATTTACTGCTTTTTATAAAGACGATTACCATATTTGGGATTTTATTTTTAATTTTTTTGGGGCATTTGTTTTGTGTTTGTGAACGCAGCTCCGTTAATGGTTTATAAATATATAATATAGACTGTGACTTCTAATACTGCAGTTTGCTGCCTTTGATAAAGATGGTGACGGTGTTTGGGGTTTTATTTTTTTATCTACTTATTTTTTGTGCGTTTGTTTTGTGTTTGTGATCCTGGGAATTTACCCAGCAGCCCCTGCGAATCTGATGTGACCACGACCGAGTCAGTACTAAAAGTTTTGAAATTAAATTTTGAAATTACTGGAAGCTACATGGGGCGGGCATGCTAACATCCACAAGATGTCTTGTAAATCACTTCAGAGGTGTATTCTGGTTTCAAAAACAGCAGTTTTTGATTTAGAAACATTCTCGCTAAGTTTTACAAAATATATGTATGTATAAGCTTATGTCTGTTATAATATATAACAGACATAAGCTGTTTTGGAGCATTTACTGCCATATTAGATTATTTTACTGATGTCACCATGTTTCTCTACTCTGATTGGCTGTCGCGGTGTGCTTCCCAGCATCCCTCACACAATTTGGGGGCAGCTCCACTTGATCTATGACATCTCTACCATAGACTATATGGGTCGCTACCAAATATAGTTCAAAGCCATCTGTTCATTTGAATTTTTCCCTTCAGGGGAACTATTTATTTAATTTTTTTCTAGACAACACAAGTTTAGATCATATTGGCAATGTCATATTATGAGTTCCGTATTTAAAGACTAATAAATAAAAAATTATAACGGGACAAAGAAAATCTTCATATGATTTAAATCTTAAAAAACCCAAAGGCCGCACACTTTGAAGGTGGGTTAGTGATTATTATGATGTTGTGCTCTGGGTATCACATTCATTTGCACAAATTATTACCATACCAGGACAGTTGGTGGCGCTGTACTATCATCTTCACACACAGCATTATCCACGTCATTCACTCAGCTGTATTAGCTGTGCTTTAGTTATTTCAGAGTTCTATTTTAATAACAAACTGGACACCTGCATTTGAATGACGTTTTCCCATGAAGGTTCGTGTTTTGGTCTCAACAATAACGGAATTGTTGCTGCAAAATTCTGTAGTATATTTCTCTGTGCAAGGCTGTCATAACATAGTCTACATATATCCTATTGTCACGTGGATGAGAGCACACAACTTCTCCTGTCTGAGGTAGGTTGCATCCTCAGCCAAGGCTGCTACTCATTTGCAGGTGGGTGGACTGAGACTATGCAGATGAAGTATCCTGTATCCTGAATTCAACCCAGGTTTACATACTGGAAGCCCAACTCCTTATGCCACCAACCGACCTACTCTACACAACATCACCCCCAGTGGTGGGCACAGCTAACCAAAAACTTAGTTTCGATAACCACTAATCGGCTAACTGAAAAGTTAGCTTTTATAACGTTAAATCAATAAACCACCAAAAAAAAAAAAAAATTATCAGAAGCTACAGCTAACCACTAACTTTCAGTATTGTCTCCAGTACACTCTCAGCTACTAACAAGCCAATTTTGAGTTTAAATAACGCCAGTGCTTCTGATAGGATCAAAGGCGATCACAAATCCACACACAGCCAATGAGTCACCACTTCTGTCTTTGTGCGCCCTGCCCACTGCCGTAGGAAAGTGTCATTTACCTTGATAGGATACAGAGGTTCAGCTGTGAGACAGGCATCTTGAAAAGGAAAGCAGGTTTGACTTATGGTTTTTATTTATAAATCAAATTAATCCAGATGAATAACTACATAAATATAAAGTCTTAAAATGTACAAAGTGAAAATATAACACATATCTGTTAAATTTAAACTAATGCACCAATTCTGAACATTTGAACACACACAGATGCCCAAAAGGATAATGGGTAAATTGTGATTCGACAACCGTGTGATATAACTGGGCACCAGTAGATGGCAGTGTTCTATGCATTTTGACCCCGGTTATATCACACTGTTGTCGACCTGATTCAGAACTTAACAGACTTTTCGGTTTTGCAAATGCTTTTTTTGTACACATAAAAATTACATATTTTACAAAACCCATTTATTTGTAAACACCAACACACACACATTACATTAACTTGAGCTGGTTTTTACATAGAATGAATTAGTCAACCAATCAGTGTGAGCGGAGTCTGAGTTTACCCATGATCCCTTTGGGGATCTGTGTGTGTTAATGTTCAAATCTTCAGAATTAGTGCGTTATTTTAAAATTAACATGTACGAGGTCTGTTAGAAAAGTATCCAACCTTTTTATTATTTTCAAAAACCTGATGGATTTGAATCACGTGTGCTTGCATGAGCCAATCTTGAACCTTCGTGCGCATGCGTGATTTTTTTTCACGCCTGTCGGTTGCGTCATTTGCTTGTAAGCAGCCTTTGTGTGAGGATGGGTGTAGTCTCTCGTCGTTTTTTCTTTGCAAGGAAATGGCAGAACGACTGGAGCAGCGCGACTGCATCAAATTTTGCCAGGAACTGGGCGACAGCCAGGTGGAAACCATTCGGATTATTCAGGTGGCTTTCGGTGACGACGCTATGGGCATCACACAAATTAAGGAGCGGTACAACTGGTTTAAAGACGGCCGCACAACGGTGGAGAGCGAGCCGCACTCCGAGCGGCCATCGACATGCTGAAATGACCAAATCATTCCAAAGTGAACGCTGTGGTGATGCGGGCCTGTCGTGTGACTATCTGAGAAATTGCGGAAGAGGTGGACATCAGCACTTTTTCAGCACATTCCACTGTGACAGAAGATTTTGCCATGAAAAGAGTTGCAGCGAAATTCCTGCCGATGGCTTGGGCACGAAGCTGATGGCGGAACAAAAGCACCTTCGTGTTGAAGTCTCACAGGACATGTTGTGACATGACCACCTCTTCCACCATTTGGAAGATTCAGACAGCTTTTGGTGGCTTTTCAGTCATGTGACTATCCGAGAAATTGTGGCTGCTTACCAGCAAATGACGCAATCGACAGGCATGAAAAAATTCACGCATGCGCACGAAGGTTCAAGGTTTGCTCATGCAAGCACACCTGATTCAAATCCATCAGGTTTTTGAAAAACATAAAAAGGTCAGATACTTTTCTAACAGACCTCGTATGTGGTATATTTTCACTTGGTACGTTTTAAGAGTTGACATTAATATAGTTATTCTATCCAGATTAATTTGATTTATAAATCAAAACCATAAGTCAAACCTGCTTTCCTTTTCAAGACATCTGCCTCACGGCTGGACTGCTTTATGCTGTTAATATTAATGACTTGTTTTTTTGTGTGTCGTAGCCTGGCAGCCAGGCTCCTTCTGATGGGGGTAGAGTTGAGCTCAGCTACTCTTACCTGTCTTGCTGCTGCAAAATACATAGCAGACAGGAGCTAACAGGGTTTATAAATGTTTTTCACTGTTACTATGTAAAAAATGTTAGCAGTCTGAAAGCTATTGGAGCTAAATTTATCAGAAGTTAATTGGTATGCTGATGGTTTTTGAAGTTAGCTGAAAAGCTAATCCACTAACAAAAAATGTTAGCTTTGATAATTAGCAGTTAGTGGAATGGTGCCACCACTTGACACACCACATAGACAGTCATGGAGGAGATGTAATTCATTTGTCTCCCCACGATAATGTAAAAGCAACTGTAGCAGCATGGCACTCTGAGGGGATTATTTCGGGCCAAGCTGCTTGGTTTTGCTAATATAATATCATAATAGTCACTGGAGATACAAGCTCAGATGGAATCATGATTCTGATTTATAGGTCAGGGTTCAGCTCACCATCTAAACTGAGTTTTAAATGCTGTTTTTTTGGTCTTTGGCTTAATGCCAAGAAGGGCTACCTTCAGACAAAGGAACCCACTTCTTTTTGGCTTGTTGTATTGTATGGCTCCATGAACCATATGTTAACATTTTAGATGAATTTAGTGAATTAATTTGGCACCTGCTTGTACATACCGAGAACGTTCTGATTGTTGGCAATTTCATTATACATCTCCATGAGGCTGCTGGTGCAAAAAGCTGATGCCTGTGTTTTGAAAGAGTGTTAACGTTGGGTACTTTCAGCTTTCAACAATTTGTGCAGGAGTCAACTCATGACAATGAAAACATGATGGACTTTGACCTTGGCTCCAGGCGTTGACCTTTCAGCTGCTGTAGTCCCATGTTGTGTTTTGTCTTTTTTTTTTTTTTTTTTTAATAATTTGTAATATTGCTGTTCTGTACTATAAATTCCAAAGCTGTTCCAAAGCTTATGAACTCTAATATTGAGCCCACAGATTTACCAGAACTTGCTTGAGAGGTGGCTTGGGGCTCTTCATTTGCTCTCTGGACAGGCTTGCTGGCTGGATCATCTGGCTGTTGATTTTAATGCTGTGCTTGTAGGTCTGTTAGATCCCATTGTACGTGTCAGGATTAGAAGATGCTGCTGACTGTGAAAACAAATGGCGTGGCTTACTGAGGACTTGCGAGCTCTCACATGTAAATGCAGGCATTTCGAGCGCAGATGGAGCCACTCAAGGATGGAGGAGGCCCATCATGTGTGGCATGATTACTTGGCTGATTATAAACATGCTTTCTCAGCTGCCAAGGCAATTTATTATTCCAATTTAATTAATAAAAACAAGCATAATCTAAAAATCTTGTTTGATACTGTAGTAAAATTTACTCAGGGCCACCAGTTCACCAGCTGTTCAAAAAATTCAATACATTTGTGTGTATATGTGTGTGTGTGTGTGTGTGTGTGTGTGTGTGTGTTGGGGGGGGGGGGGGGGGTTGGCAGCAGTGCGGAGCTTAATAGGGGATATTATGAATAAAATATACCAGCTTTCTTTCACTATATCACCAAATCTTTAACAAATAGGGACATTGACTCATAAGAATTTCATCTAATTCTGCTAACACACACACACACACACACACACACACACACACACACACACACACACACACACACACACACACACACACACACACACACACACACACACACACACACACACACACACACACACACACACACAATGAAGTTTATAACCTTCTTGACAAAGATAAACTTGAGGGTGCTTGGAGAGCGTATAAAGGAGGTTTTCCACCACTGCACTCACTACTAGACACATTTTAAAACCATATTTACCAAAATCAGTTATTATTACTAAATGTCATGTTCTTTTTTTTTTTTTTTTTTAATGAAAATCTCTAAAAGTGTTTGTCTAGTCTGTTTGTGTACTCTGGGTGCATTTCTCAGCCTGAGCTGGAGGACACCGGCACTTTGTCCCACCACCAAGAAAACCCCCCATTATGCTAAATTACACTTAACACCAACATGATGTCATTCATTGTGAGCCTTTTTAATTAAGAAAATTAACTATACAGTATACGAGGTCTGTCCGTAAAGTATAGGTCCTTTTTATTTTTTTCAAAAACTATATGGATTTCATTCATATGTTTTTACGTCAGACATGCTTGAACCCTCGTGCGCATGCGTGAGTTTTTCCATGCCTGTCGGTGACGTCATTCGCCTGTGAGCACTCCTTGTGGGAGGAGTCGTCCAGCCCCTCGTCGGAATTCCTTTGTCTGAGAAGTTGCTGAGAGACTGGCGCTTTGTTTGATCAAAATTTTTTCTAAACCTGTGAGACACATCGAAGTGGACACGGTTCGAAAAATTAAGCTGGTCTTCAGTGAAAATTTTAACAGCTGATGAGAGATTTTGAGGTGATACTGTCGCTTTAAGGACTTTTCACGGTGCGAGACGTCGCGCAGCGCTCTCAGGCAGCGTCATCAGCCTGTTTCAAGCTTAAAACCTCCACATTTCAGGCTCTATTGATCCAGGACGTCGTGAGAGAACAGAGAAGTTTCAGAAGAAGTCGGTTTCAGCATTTTATCCGGATATTCCACTGTTAAAGGAGATTTTTTTAATGAAAGACGTGCGGGCGGATTGCAGCGTCGGCTCGCAGCCGCCGCGACGCTCCGCCACAGGAAAAACACCTCTGTTGGAAGCCTTGAGGACAAGTTGGAACATGTCCAGCTGATAAACAATTTCTCATATACTCACTCCACTGAAAGCCATCAAAAGCTGCCTGGATTTTACAAATGGTTATCAACACGGAGGTGTTTTTCCTGTGCCGCCGCGCCACGTCGGCTGCGTCCCGACGCGCGGACCCGTCCGAGTGTAGTGTAAAAGTCTGCCAGAGGAAGAGGGGAACGGGACAGCAGCAAAATGTTTCCGGAGGAGGGCATAAATGGCATCTGGGTTTAGAGTCACGTCGATGCCGCTGTTCCTCATCCCAAACTTCACAACATCTTTAGCTCGACCTCTGAGGTGGATGAGTATCTCCTCAGCCTGCTGCTCTGGCTTGACATTCGCCCTCTGTATGTAACCCTTCATCAGGTCTTCCCACTCGTGCACATCCACAGAGTCAGAGTTATCTCCTGTGAAGGTTGGAGGCTCTTTCACCTTCCTAGGAGACAGTAGTTGAACTTGTGACAAATTCTGACTATGTGTATACAAGTTAGTGGGGGCATTGTGTACATTCTGGGGGCTCGGTGTAGGTGTACTATGCATTGGGCTGAGGCGTGCAATTACGCTATCCGCCAGCTGTTGTCCAACCTGCCTGATAATGTCGCCCAATTGACTGACTACATCAGGAGAGGGTGAAACCGGGTTTTGCGTAAATGTAGCAGTAACCGGTGTGCTCTGTGTAGGCTCAGCATGAGAGCTCTGAGAAGGAACCCCATCCCCACTGACTGAAGAGGTCCCAGACAGCACGTGCTCACCCCCCATCACATGAACACCCTCCCCCTGAACAGGGCTATCAAACTGCAACACCATACCCCTACCCCTACCTCTACCAATAAAAGGAGGCGTACTAGCATTCCCTTGTATGTAGCTCATATTCAAATCTCCACACAAAAAGGATCTCATAAAACACAGTAAAAACTGAAAAGAATATAATAAGACAAAAGAACTGGTGGAGCAACAACCAGATATGCTATAGTCCGGCAGATACTCTGTCCACCTGGAAGTGCAAGGTGAAGCTCTCCAGCAAGGTAATCCCGGTCCAGGGTGAAGAACCAGCAACAGATCGACAGGTCACGGCACCAATGTGACGGGTCGCAGGCTACCACACTGCTGTTGCCTCCAGAGATGACGACCAGGTGGATTATGATGGTACTTTATTACAGCACTGCAACACAGCATATAGCACCGCAGTGGTGTGGGAAAGATTGCGTCAGTGTCGGGACAATCTGAACACACCACAGTGAAGTCCTCTTTTTTTCTGTGCTTTACCCAAGTCCACCACTGCGCCACTAGATGGCGGTGTTGCACCTTTTTGCCATAATTTAACAGGTACAATTCAACCCCGTTACATATATATATATATATATATATATATATATGTGTGTGTGTGTGTGTATATACACCATGGTCAGTGAGAATTCCATGTCTATCTGACGTGCATTATTTTCGTATATACGCACACGTAGTTTGGCGAGTTAAGTCACTGTTATAATCACTCTGCTCTGGTCGTCACCATAGCAACACGCAAATCAGTTGGCGCAGATCAGCTGTGTTTTGACAGGTGAATGACAGAAACGCGATAAAACATGGATTTCCAAGTGAATTGTAATATTTTGGCCAAAATAAAATGTTTGAGGAATGGGAAGAGGAGGAGAGCAGACAAGAAGAACACTGATGTCAGTGTTGTGGATCGAGTGGCCCATGGTGGCGGTGGGGTTATGGTATGGGCAGGCGTCTGTTATGGACGAAGAACACAGGTGCATTTTATTGATGGCATTTTGAATGCACAGAGATACCGTGATGAGATCCTGAGGCCCATTGTTGTGCCATACATCCAAGAACATCACCTCATGTTGCAGCAGGATAATGCACGGCCCCATGTTGCAAGGATCTGTACACAATTCTTGGAAGCTGAAAATGTCCCAGTTCTTGCATGGCCGGCATACTCACCGGACATGTCACCCATTGAGCATGTTTGGGATGCTCTGGACCGGCGTATATGACAGCGTGTACCAGTTCCTGCTAATATCCAGCAACTTCGCACAGCTATTGAAGAGGAGTGGACCAACATTCTACAGGCCACAATTGACAACCTGATCAACTCTATGCGAAGGAGATGTGTTGCACTGCATGAGGCAAATGGTGGTCACACCAGATACTGACTGGTATCCCCCCCAATGAAACAAAACTGCACCTTTCAGAGTGGCCTTTTATTGTGGGCAGTCTAAGGCACACCTGTGCACTAATCATGGTGTCTAATCAGCATCTTGATATGGCACACCTGTGAGGTGGGATGGATTATCTCAGCAAAGGAGAAGTGCTCACTATCACAGATTTAGACTGGTTTGTGAACAATATTTGAGGGAAATGGTGATATTGTGTATGTGGAAAAAGTTTTAGATCTTTGAGTTCATCTCATACAAAATGGGAGCAAAACCAAAAGTGTTGCGTTTATATTTTTGTTGAGTGTATATATATATATATATATATATATATATATATATATATATATATATATATATATATATATATATATATACATACGAGGTCTGTTAGAAAAGTAACGGACCTTTTTATTTTATGCAAAAACTATATGGATTTGATTCATATGTTTTTACGTCAGCCAAGCTTGAACCTTCGTGCGCATGCGTGAGTTTTTTCATGCCTGTCGGTTGCGTCATTCGCCTGTGGGCAGGCTTTGAGTGAGCACTGGTCCACCCCTCTTGTCGTTTTTTCATTGTCAGGAGAATGTCTGAACGACTGCCGTTTTGTTGCATTAAAATTTTTTCAGGAACTGTGTGAGACAGCCAGGTGGAAACCATTCGGAAAATTCAGATGGCTTTCGGTGAAACTTTTATGGGCTTCACGGAGATTAAGGAGTGTTACTACTGCTTTAAGGATGGCCCACAGCGGCTGAGGGCGCACCGCGCTCCGAGCTGCGATCGACAGGCTGAAACGACCATTTCATTTTTAAACGGATTGCAGTATGGATCCGGGACCATCGTGTGCAATTTCTCTGGTTATCACAAGAGCTGGACATCAGCCATTTTCCGGCAGATTTCACTTTTAACAAGAGATTTTGTCATGGAAAGCCGCGTGGAGGCTTCACGCGTCACGACCGATTCGCTGATGAAGCGAGACAAAGGAACACCTCCGTTTCGGAGTGTTAGAGGACAAGTTGGGACATGCCTAGCTCTCCACAATTTCTCTTATACTCACTCGACTGGTAAGCCACTGAAAGCCGAGATAGGCATGTCCCAACTTGTCCTCTGACACTCCAAAACGGAGGCGTTCTTTGTCTCGCTCCATCAACGGCTCCGTCATGACGCGCGAAGCCTCTGCGGGTCTTTTCATGATAAAATCTCGGATCCACACAGCCATCCGTTTAGAAATGATCTGGTGGTTTCTGCCTGTCGATCGCGGCTTGGAGCGTGGTGCACCGTGTGCCATTGTGGGCCATCCTTAAAGTGGTAGTAACACTCCTTAATCTCTGTGAAGCCCATAAAATTTTCACCGAAAGCCATCTGAATTTACCGAATTTACAGTTTCTGAAAAAATTCTGATGGAAAAAAAAGCCCAAATCATTCATATATTCCTGCCAGGGTTATAACACAGAAAGCAAAAGAAAAGAAAACAAGAAACTATAGACTGACTAAAAGATATACCTCAAAGTCACTGGTTCCCCTGAAAATTGTCTAAAATATAGTTTGTTTTGATTGCTTTTTTTTTTATTATTAAGTTCTTTAATTGTGGTGCTGTACTGTAACAGATCTTGACAGAAGTGTTCGAAGTTTGGTTTGGAGGCTGTCCATGTTGTTTTATGAATATGAACTCTTCCTTCTTCATGTCCTCATTCGTTATGAGCTGCTGAGGTAACAGAGGGGGGGCTGTGACAACATCATTTCAGAACAGTTCGCCACAGGAAGACGCAAATTTGGCATTTTCAGATTTATGTGATTAAACACATATTTCACTCATAAAAGAAAATAAACAATCATAAGCATAACTGATTGTTTTACACAAAATGAGTGTAATCATATTTGACCTTTGGCCTAATTTTTGACACGCGTCAACACTGACATTGGATGATGTCATGTCTTAAAACATGTTGTTGTACTCTAGTGAGTGTAGTCGGTTTGAAGTTGCTGAAATGGATGTTTTTGTTGCCCAAATATCCACAAGCGGAAGTGGAAAGAAGCAAAGTTTGCGTTGCCTAAAGAACTACCTGAGGACTAGCAGTTGGGACGGCCGAACCACTGATCCGGTGTCACTCTTGATAATTAACCCTCAGAGAACAAGAGCCCTGGACAGTCACCACATCAATGAAGCTTTTGCTCTTAACCACAGCAAAAGGCACATTGTGCTGTTATGAAGACATCAGTGGTAGGTGAAAGATTTTCTCTCTCCCTGCCATTGGTGAGGAAGCTTCTGCGATTAGAAGCAAAACGTCCTTGTATCAAGCAACCCAGTCCAGTCAAAGATTCAAGCTTCTCTACTATGGAAACCACCTGGACAACTGAGAGCCTACACAGAAATGATGCAGAGAAAAGTTCAGATGTGGAGGAATTATTTATTTATTTGGGGGGGGGGGACTGATGTGATTTTGGTCAGTGGCGGCTTCAGAGATTTTTTTCTGTAGGTACTGTGGGGGAGTTTGTCATTTGTATGAAGGTGCCATGAAATAAGGGCTCATGTGTCACGATGGCTCTCTGCTACACCTCCGCCACGTTCACGTTCTAATCTGCGACAGTCACAGAATTAACAAAATCAGACACAAAACTAGGCTACTGTTCAGTACAAATATCATCTACAGACCTACAGTAGTGTTTAGAATAATAGTAGTGCTATGTGACTAAAAAGATTAATCCAGGTTTTGAGTATATTTCTTATTGTTACATGGGAAACAAGGTACCAGTAGATTCTCACAAATCCAACAAGACCAAGCAAAAGTACTTTTCTACTTTTTTTTACTACAACCCCTGGCATAAATGATGGAATCACCGGCCTCGGAGGATGTTCATTCAGTTGTTTAATTTTGCAGAAAAAAAAGCAGATCACAGACATGACACAAAACTAAAGTCATTTCAAATGGCAACTTTCTGGCTTTAAGAAACACTATAAGAAATCAGGAAAAATAATTGTGGCAGTCAGTAACGGTTACTTTTTTAGACCAAGCAGAGGGAAAAAATATGGAATCACTCAATTCTGAGGAAAAAATTATGGAATCATGAAAAACAAAAGAACGCTCCAACACATCACTAGTATTTTGTTGCACCACCTCTGGCTTTTCTAACAGCTTGCAGTCTCTGAGGCACGGACTTAATGAGTGACAAACAGTACTCTTCATCAATCTGGCTCCAACTTTCTCTGATTGCTGTTGCCAGATCAGCTTTGCAGGTTGGAGCCTTGTCATGGACCATTTTCTTCAACTTCCACCAAAGATTTTCAATTGGATTAAGATCCGGACTATTTGCAGGCCATGACATTGACCCTATGTGTCTTTTTGCAAGGAATGTTTTCACAGTTTTTGCTCTATGGCAAGATGCATTATCATCTTGAAAAATGATTTCATCATCCCCAAACATCCTTTCAATTGATGGGATAAGAAAAGTGTCCAAAATATCAACATAAACTTGTGCATTTATTGATGATGTAATGACAGCCATCTCCCCAGTGCCTTTACCTGACATGCAGCCCCATATCATCAATGACTGTGGAAATTTACATGTTCTCTTCAGGCAGTCATCTTTATAAATCTCATTGGAACGGCACCAAACAAAAGTTCCAGCATCATCACCTTGCCCAATGCAGATTCGCCCATAGGGTGAACTAATTTCTGTCTCATGGTGTTAACAGGTTTAAAGTAAACTGGGATTTTGTGCTGTGTGACGATCCTCTTTGGGCTGGCCAAAATCCACAAACAGGATGTGCCACTCAGACCTATTGTATGTAGCACAGATTCCATCACTTACAATTTGGCCAAGCACCTCAAATGGATTTTGGCTCCTCCAGTGGGTAACTGAGACCACCATGTGGAGAACACACAAGATTTTGTGAACAAGATCAAGGACCGTCAGCTGGAGGCAGATTAAACTATGGTGACATCATTGTTCTCCTGCATCCCCACTGCTGACGCAGTTGCAGCTGTGAGGCAGAGACTGCTGGAGGTCACGTCTCTACCTGAAAGGACCAAACTTACACCAGACCACATCTGCCAGCTCTTGGAGATCTGTCTCAACACCACTTATTTCCTGATTAGGGGGAATTGCTACAGGCAGATCCATGGTTGTGCGATGGGGTCTCCGGTATCCCCCATTGTGGCCAATCTGTACATGGAGCGAGTGGAGAAGACAGCCTTGGTGATGTTCAGGGCATCTCTCCCAGTCACTGGTTCAGATATGTCGGTGACACATAGGTTAAAATCATGCAACAGGACGTGGAGGCCTTTACAGAGTGCATCAACTCAGTGGACTCCAATATAAAGTTTACACGTGAGGATGCCAGAAACAACCATTTAGCCTTCTTGGACTGTGATGTTACAATTGGAGAGAACAGGCAGCTCCAGACAGGGGTTTACAGAAAACCCACTCACATTGACCAATATCTGCTCTTTGGCTCAAACCACCCCGTTGAACACAGGCTCGGGGTGATCAGGACCCTTCAACACAGAGCCCTACAGGTGCCCACAACTACAGAGGGAAGGGCTAAAGAACAACAGCATGTCCGGAAAGCCCTCACAGTATGTGGGTACCCACGATGGTCCCTGGACAAAGTGCAGAAGTCCCAGAGAACAAAGAGACCAGATAGACAGGAGACAAGAAGAAGAGTGTCTCTCCCTTATTTACTTAGAGAGGGTGCCAGTGGACCTCAGTCTGCAGTTCATCTCCACCTTAAAGACACTAACCACATGTTTGAGGACAAGGAAGTTAAAATCTTAGCCAGAGAAAAGAAACGGTTTGAGAGTGAAGGAAGCATTATATGTGAAACAGTTGAAACCCAGCCTTAACCGGGGAGGGGGTCTGAGACACGCTTTGTCCCCTGTTTACAGTGGGGTACTCAGGTCAAAGCAGTTTCAGTCGTTTGTTCATGGTAATGAGTCATTCACGTCGTGAGGAGAGGCGTCAGTCCCATCGTTAGGGGGAACAGCTGCCCTGTCATTAGAAGGGTGCTAACTAGGGCACAATAGGTGCTAATTAGAGCTATTGTTTAGTCATTAGCCTATAGCAGTCTGCCTCTCGGTAGGAGGGGTCTGGTTAGGTTTAAAACTCCAGCTTTTGCTGGCTTCTGTTTATTCTTCTCTACAAGAGTCAAGACAGAAGTCAGACTACCAGAGCAAGAATTTTAGCTGAGGAAGCTTCTGTGATTAGAAGCGAAACGTCCTCGCATCAAGCAACCCAGTCCAGTCGAAGATTCAATCTTCTCTACTTTTCTCTGCATCCTTTTCTTGGGACACACTTTCCCTTCAGTTGAACACTACCAGTCAAACCTTTGACTGGTAGTGTTCCTGAATTGTTTCATAATCCTGAATTGTTTCATAAAGAGCCATGTATTAGATCTTGAGAAATTATTACAGTGTTTAAGAAAATGGGGGGAAAAAAGATTCCTTCATGTGCCAGAGCTACTTCAAAATTTAAAGGCATTTTCTTGATCTGTGCTCCGTCACTCTGTCAAGTCAGGTTTGGAGATTCAGACTGGTGTAAAGATTCACTCCCTTACTGTGTCTGTCTGTCTGTCTGTCTGTCTGTGCCAGAGTCGCTGTGATCATCCAATGTCTGCACTGTGTAATTAAATCATCATGCTCAATCTGTAGGTCCTGTATCTGGGATCGAATTATTTGCTTTTTTTCTGACAGCTAGTGTCATGTATTTGCCAACACACTGTAGAACTGTCATCAGCCCTGGTTGGCAACCACTCAGGCAGACAACTGATCCATCCCCACCTCCCGAAAGCATCCACCTGTCTGCCACAGGCAGGTGATACATGGGTGTCCTCTTGACCCTTTCCAGTTGATAAGAGTCCTCAACAACGAGGCAGATGTCTGCTGGATCATGTTAAGGGCCGTGTGCCATGATGCCATATTGTCATAGCTGATCTGCCTTCATAATCCAATCATCATGCCTCATTGGAGTCTCCCTAAGCAAATATTAATTTGATACAAATTGGGTCAAGCAGTAACAAAGGATTATCTGGAGGGACGTTGTGCAAAAGACATTTAGGACCTGATTTATTAAGAGCCCAAATAATGAGTGCTAAATTGCATGAGTAATCCAAACTTTTTCACATTGGGGCAGTTTGGGGCAGAACAGACAGTTTTGCAGCTGACTTACAAAGAGTAAATGTGCAGTTGTTAGCTGGTGGAAATGTAATGTAGATAAGAGGATATAAATTAAGATTTTGCACATGTTAATGGCCATAAGCACGAAATGAAATATGCCACTGAAGGCGCCTCTTTATCCAGATCTAACTTACATGGACGACTGTACTCGAAAATCAGTTTATTTTATTTATTTATGTAATGCCATCTATATTTTATTTACTATCATCATTTCTCTAACATTTATCTAATCTATTTTTTAAAAGATGATTACCCTCTGTGCTGTAACTATGTCCTCTTGTCCTCTGGCTGACTGTTCCATGTATCCACCACTCTCATTGTAAACATCAGTTTCCCCAAAACCAGATGTGACCTTCTTTTACATAATTTCTCACTGTGACCTTTTCGGATGTCCTCTGATATTAGTAGATTAGGAGTACATTCATTTGCAGGTATGAGCCGTGCACTTTGTTACACATAAACTTTGCCACATAACTGAGCATGTTCACACACTGGCAGTTAAAAAAAAGAAGGGAAAAAAACCCCCACAACATCACATCCATGGTATTTTAGCAAACTGGTGAATAAATATGATGTGTTCCACCTGCAGAATGCTGTATAATTGTACTAAGATGTGATCAATAGTTAATTCATTGTGCATGAACCCAGATTGTTCTGGTCAAACGTAGCTGGCACTGTATCCTGTGAAGAATGATCCTTGTAAGCACTTTATCTAGCACAGAGCACAACGTAATGACTGTAGTTACGACACTGCAGACAATCACCTTCTCCTTGCCAGAGAGGGTCAACAAGCTCTTTCTTTCACTCAGTTGGGATGATACCTGTCTCCCAGACAGAAGCTAGGATTCCTTGCAGTGCCAGGAGAACAGCATCTTCTTCTGCCTGGAGGACTTCAGCTGTAATGCCACAGGTCTGCAGCATTTCTCCTCCCTGCAGACAGACAGAGCAGCACCGGGGCATCGTGGTTAGTGCTGTTGCCATTTGGAAAATACACACATTTGAAATGATAGTCAATGAAAATATTCTACAAATAAACTAAAATGTTACATATAATTTCCAAATGAGTGTTGTGAAAGTGTAGTGACACGGACCCACAACAGGGGGCGCAAATGAACGGACAATAGAAGGAGTCAAATTTGAACACTTTACTGTTGTGAATGCCACAACCATACACAGCAGATTATAGAATGATACAAAGTCAATGGATAAAGGTGTTGTGTGGGCAGGCTCGACGATAGGAGACGTCCGTCTAGAGAAGAACCGGAACCACACTATTTCCTCCGCCACCGAACCCGAAGGATACTAGAGCCGCCAGGTCCCGAGTCCCTCAGGTGGCCACCGTCTCCGCGTGTCGGATCTGGTACTGCTGGCGAAGAGCAAAGACAGTCAAGTGTGGGTGTATGTACACCCAGTAACAACAACGGTGGGAATTCCACCTCCACCTCAAATCACACACTTGTGCAGCTCCTGTTTATGCACTTATCTGGAAAGAGTGAGAGGCGAAGACGTCGGCACTCTCACAAACCACCAATCAGCTGACAAGGCACCACAGGACAACGGCTGCTAACAGAGCACACGTAAGTTATAATTCCTTTAGTACGGCAGAGAATATTACCTCCTTAGAAGAACGATATCTCGGCGACGTGGTGGAGGTGTCATCCTGCTTTTATCCGGGATGAAGTGCAGATGATCGGTGACAGCTGTCACAATTGATGAGTGACAGCTGTCACCTCGGCTGTTCTTGTGAGGCGGCAGCGCCCTCTAGTGCCTGAAGCCCGCACTTCAGGCAGGGCGCCCTCTGGTGGTGGGCCAGCAGTACCTCCTCTTCTGGCGGCCCACACAACAATGAGATCCCTTAGCAGCTAAACTAGCAGCAATTATTTTAAAATGCATCTTTCACATTTTATGTTGAGCTTTTGTTATCACGCTACACGGAGCTTTTCAATCCAATGATCTGGGGTTTAGATTTGAAGTGGGACGTGAGGACTCGCAGGGCCAAACTTTGAAGAGCGCACACTCGCAGGTTTTGAAAACTCTGCGCCGTTCTGACATGCCTATTAAAACTTGAGGTTTAATGGGGACCAAGGGGTTTGCTTGACTTGGTTGTTGCACACTAACTATGTTAGAGACTGCCACTGTGGTTTGGCTGCACTTTCCTAGAAGGGGTTCAATACTAATTGCTTTAGCATAGGACTTGAGAGAACTCCCCAAACAGCCCCGGACTGAAATCCTTTTAACATCCTGGTCTTATCTCCTTCCCTCCACTTTATTTTCTTCCTCTCTATTCTCTTTCCTTCTGCTTCTCGCTTTCATGCCTCATCATTCTCTTTCTCCATCTCTGTCTCGCTCAATCTTCTTGATTTTTCTTTTCCCCCTCTTTTTTTTCTTTCCATCTCTCTTGCCTTGTCTTCTTCAAGCGACTGTTGGGAATTGAGCGCATGCCTTGTTTGCAGTCTTCTTTGCTCCTCTGTTTCTTTTCTGCAGTGCTCGCTCCTGCCAGAGATCAAAGGCCTTCAACTCGCCACTTTTCTATCTCCCATCTCCGAGCGCTCGCTCTCTCTCTCTCTCTCTCTCTCCACCTGCTCCGTTCTGCTTTCCCAAGCTTCAGCCTACACTAAAGGGTTTCGTCCTTTTGAAGTCAACTTTTCCAAACAACAGAACAAGTAATGGCTCTATCATATTCTTTTAAGCGGTGAGATGACAGGCTGCTTTAATGGCCGGCCTTTCTTCTAGATCAATATCAGGCAATAAGTGAACCATTAGGGATTTCTAATGATGTGCTGCTCTTGTGTCGAATATCTCATATGCCATTTGACAATCTAATGAGCCTTAGCTTATCTCTTTCGGGGGATACACAGTGAAAATGTGTGCTGGGTAAACTGCAGCGTGCACTTTGATATGTCACAGACTCTCTGATTTAATTTTGATTCACATTAGCGTGATCATAATACCATCTTCCAAACGTGTTCTGTGATTGCTTCATGCTGTATGGCCTGATGTCGTCAATTTAAGTTCAAAATGAGGAGCTTGAAACCTGCGTAGGATGCTCATCTTTCAACCCAATCTCTTAAACTGAGAAGCCGATTTTGTGCATGCGTAGAATATAATTTAGTAAATAAATTATGGAGTGCAACACTTGTGATGAGTGCATCAGTATGTGATGCTGCACATCAGTGAGCAGCCAAGCGATAACCTTAATATGTGTGTATACGAGGGCTGTCCATAAAGTATAGGTCCTTTTAATTTTTTTCAAAAACTATATGGATTTCATTCATATGTTTTTACGTCAGACATGCATGAACCCTCGTGCGCATGCGTGAGTTTTCCACGCCTGTCGGTGACGTCATTCGCCTGTGAACACTCCTTGTGGGAGGAGTCGTCCAGCCCGTCGTCGGAATTCCTTTGTCTGAGAAGTTGCTGAGAGACTGGCGCTTTGTTTGATCAAAATTTTTTCTAAACCTGTGAGACACATCGAAGTGGACATGGTTCGAAAAATTAAGCTGGTTTTCAGTGAAAATTTTAACGGCTGATGAGAGATTTTGAGGTGATTCTGTCGCTTTAAGGACTTCCCACAGTGCGAGACGTCGCTCAGCGCTCTCAGGCGGCGTCATCAGCCTGTTTCAAGCTGAAAACCTCCACATTTCAGGCTCTATTGATCCAGGACGTCGTGAGAGAACAGAGAAGTTTCAGAAGAAGTCGGTTTCAGCATTTTATCCGGATATTCCACTGTTAAAGGAGATTTTTTTAATGAAAGACGTGCGGACGGGTCCGCGCGTCGGGACGCAGCCGACGCGGAGCGGCGGCACAGGAAAAACACCTCCGTGTTGATAACCATTTGTAAAATCCAGGTGGCTTTTGATGGCTTTCAGTGGAGTGAGTATATGAGAAATTGTTTAACAGCTGGACATGTTCCAACTTGTCCTTAAGGCTTCCAACAGAGGTGTTTTTCCTGTGGCGGAGCGTCGCGGTGATCCCAATCTCTTGCTTGCCTCTACTGGTGGTTGGCTCTCACTGCGGTATTGTATCACTTCCTGCTCCGGAGCACAGCGGTGTTTTTCTGTATCTGTTAGCTGTTTAATCTGCGCAGTTAGATTGATCTAGTTATCTAGATTACGATTTGTTTCCCAGTGTAATCTTTACGTGCCTTAACTAAAGCACTCCTTCTGCTGAATCGCCTCTAAATTATTTACACATTATTCACTTTGCGTGTTTTTAGGAATCCGCTAGCTTAGCGTAGCTACTAGCTCTTAGCCGATTTAGCATGGCGGCTTCTCCTGTCTCTCCCGCACTTTTCTGCTCTGGGTGTGAAATGTTTAGTTATTCCTCGGCCTCCTTTAGCAGTAACGGTACTTGTAATAAGTGTAGCTTATTTGTAGCTTTGGAGGCCAGGCTGGGAGAATTGGAGACTCGGCTCTGCACCGTGGAAAATTCTACAGCTAGCCAGGCCCCTGTAGTCGGTGCGGACCAAGGTAGCTTAGCCGCCGTTAGTTACCCCCTGGCAGATCCCGAGCAGCCGGGAAAGCAGGCTGACTGGGTGACTGTGAGGAGGAAGCGTAGCCCTAAACAGAAGCCCCGTGTACACCGCCAACCCGTTCACATCTCTAACCGTTTTTCCCCACTCGACGACACACCCGCCGAGGATCAAACTCTGGTTATTGGCGACTCTGTTTTGCGAAATGTGAAGTTAGCGACACCAGCAACCATAGTCAGTTGTCTTCCGGGGGCCAGAGCAGGCGACATTGAAGGAAATTTGAAACTGCTGGCTAAGGCTAAGCGTAAATTTGGTAAGATTGTATTCACGTCGGCAGTAATGACACCCGGTTACGCCAATCGGAGGTCACTAAAATTAACATTAAATCGGTGTGTAACTTTGCAAAAACAATGTCGGACTCTGTAGTTTTCTCTGGGCCCCTCCCCGATCAGACCGGGAGTGACATGTTTAGCCGCATGTTCTCCTTGAATTGCTGGCTGTCTGAGTGGTGTCCAAAAAATGAGGTGGGCTTCATAGATAATTGGCAAAGCTTCTGGGGAAAACCTGGTCTTGTTAGGAGAGACGGCATCCATCCCACTTTGGATGGAGCAGCTCTCATTTCTAGAAATCTGGCCAATTTTCTTAAATCCTCCAAACCGTGACTATCCAGGGTTGGGACCAGGAAGCAGAGTTGTAGTCTTACACACCTCTCTGCAGCTTCTCTCCCCCTGCCATCCCCTCATTACCCCATCCCCGTAGAGACGGTGCCTGCTCCCAGACTACCAATAACCAGCAAAAATCTATTTAAGCATAAAAATTCAAAAAGAAAAAATAATATAGCACCTTCAACTGCACCACAGACTAAAACAGTTAAATGTGGTCTATTAAACATTAGGTCTCTCTCTTCTAAGTCCCTGTTGGTAAATGATATAATAATTGATCAACATATTGATTTATTCTGCCTTACAGAAACCTGGTTACAGCAGGATGAATATGTTAGTTTAAATGAGTCAACACCCCCGAGTCACACTAACTGCCAGAATGCTTGTAGCACGGGCCGGGGCGGAGGATTAGCAGCAATCTTCCATTCCAGCTTATTAATTAATCAAAACCCAGATAGAGCTTTAATTCATTTGAAAGCTTGACTCTTAGTCTTGTCCATCCAAATTGGAAGTCCCAAAAACCAGTTTTATTTGTTATTATCTATCGTCCACCTGGTCGTTACTGTGAGTTTCTCTGTGAATTTTCAGACCTTTTGTCTGATTTAGTGCTTAGCTCAGATAAGATAATTATATTGGGCGATTTTAACATCCACACAGATGCTGAGAATGACAGCCTCAACACTGCATTTAATCTATTATTAGACTCTATTGGCTTTGCTCAAAAAGTAAATGAGTCCACCCACCACTTTAATCATATCTTAGATCTTGTTCTGACTTATGGTATGGAAATGGAAGACTTAACAGTATTCCCTGAAAACTCCCTTCTGTCTGATCATTTCTTAATAACATTTACATTTACTCTGATGGACTACCCAGCAGTGGGGAATAAGTTTCATTACACTAGAAGTCTTTCAGAAAGCGCTGTAACTAGGTTTAAGGATATGATTCCTTCTTTATGTTCTCTAATGCCATATACCAACACAGTGCAGAGTAGCTACCTAAACTCTGTAAGTGAGATAGAGTATCTCGTCAATAGTTTTACATCCTCATTGAAGACAACTTTGGATGCTGTAGCTCCTCTGAAAAAGAGAGCTTTAAATCAGAAGTGCCTGACTCCGTGGTATAACTCACAAACTCATAGCTTAAAGCAGATAACCCGTAAGTTGGAGAGGAAATGGCGTCTCACTAATTTAGAAGATCTTCACTTAGCCTGGAAAAAGAGTCTGTTGCTCTATAAAAAAGCCCTCCGTAAAGCTAGGACATCTTTCTACTCATCACTAATTGAAGAAAATAAGAACAGCCCCAGGTTTCTTTTCAGCACTGTAGCCAGGCTGACAAAGAGTCAGAGCTCTATTGAGCTGAGTATTCCATTAACTTTAACTAGTAATGACTTCATGACTTTCTTTGCTAACAAAATTTTAACTATTAGAGAAAAAATTACTCATAACCATCCCAAAGACGTATCGTTATCTTTGGCTGCTTTCAGTGATGCCGGTATTTGGTTAGACTCTTTCTCTCCGATTGTTCTGTCTGAGTTATTTTCATTAGTTACTTCATCCAAACCATCAACATGTTTATTAGACCCCATTCCTACCAGGCTGCTCAAGGAAGCCCTACCATTATTTAATGCTTTGATCTTAAATATGATCAATCTATCTTTGTTAGTTGGCTATGTACCACAGGCTTTTAAGGTGGCAGTAATTAAACCATTACTTAAAAAGCCATCACTTGACCCAGCTATCTTAGCTAATTATAGGCCAATCTCCAACCTTCCTTTTCTCTCAAAAATTCTTGAAAGGGTAGTTGTAAAACAGCTAACTGATCATCTGCAGAGGAATGGTCTATTTGAAGAGTTTCAGTCAGGTTTTAGAATTCATCATAGTACAGAAACAGCATTAGTGAAGGTTACAAAGGATCTTCTTATGGCCTCGGACAGTGGACTCATCTCTGTGCTTGTTCTGTTAGACCTCAGTGCTGCTTTTGATACTGTTGACCATAAAATTTTATTACAGAGATTAGAGCATGCCATAGGTATTAAAGGCACTGCGCTGCGGTGGTTTGAATCATATTTGTCTAATAGATTACAATTTGTTCATGTAAATGGGGAATCTTCTTCACAGACTAAAGTTAATTATGGAGTTCCTCAAGGTTCTGTGCTAGGACCAGTTTTATTCACTTTATACATGCTTCCCTTAGGCAGTATTATTAGACGGCATTGCTTAAATTTTCATTGTTACGCAGATGATACCCAGCTTTATCTATCCATGAAGCCAGAGGACACACACCAATTAGCTAAACTGCAGGATTGTCTTACAGACATAAAGACATGGATGACCTCTAATTTCCTGCTTTTAAACTCAGATAAAACTGAAGTTATTGTACTTGGCCCCACAAATCTTAGAAACATGGTGTCTAACCAGATCCTTACTCTGTATGGCATTACCCTGACCTCTAGTAATACTGTGAGAAATCTTGGAGTCATTTTTGATCAGGATATGTCATTCAAAGCGCATATTAAACAAATATGTAGGACTGCTTTTTTGCATTTACGCAATATCTCTAAAATCAGAAAGGTCTTGTCTCAGAGTGATGCCGAAAAACTAATTCATGCATTTATTTCCTCTAGGCTGGACTATTGTAATTCATTATTATCAGGTTGTCCTAAAAGTTCCCTAAAAAGCCTTCAGTTAATTCAAAATGCTGCAGCTAGAGTACTGACGGGGAATAGAAGGAGAGAGCATATCTCACCCATATTGGCCTCTCTTCATTGGCTTCCTGTTAATTCTAGAATAGAATTTAAAATTCTTCTTCTTACTTATAAGGTTTTGAATAATCAGGTCCCATCTTATCTTAGGGACCTCGTAGTACCATATCACCCCAATAGAGCGCTTCGCTCTCAGACTGCAGGCTTATTTGTAGTTCCTAGGGTTTGTAAGAGTAGAATGGGAGGCAGAGCCTTCAGCTTTCAGGCTCCTCTCCTGTGGAACCAGCTCCCAATTCAGATCAGGGAGACAGACACCCTCTCTACTTTTAAGATTAGGCTTAAAACTTTCCTTTTTGCTAAAGCTTATAGTTAGGGCTGGATCAGGTGACCCTGAACCATCCCTTAGTTATGCTGCTATAGACGTAGACTGCTGGGGGGTTCCCATGATGCACTGTTTCTTTCTCTTTTTGCTGTGTATGCACCACTCTGCATTTAATCATTAGTGATCGATCTCTGCTCCCCTCCACAGCATGTCTTTTTCCTGGTTCTCTCCCTCAGCCCCAACCAGTCCCAGCAGAAGACTGCCCCTCCCTGAGCCTGGTTCTGCTGGAGGTTTCTTCCTGTTAAAAGGGAGTTTTTCCTTCCCACTGTAGCCAAGTGCTTGCTAACAGGGGGTCGTTTTGACCGTTGGGGTTTTACGTAATTATTGTATAGCCTTGCCTTACAATATAAAGCGCCTTGGGGCAACTGTTTGTTGTGATTTGGCGCTATATAAAAAAATTGATTGATTGATTGATTGATATATATATATGAGGTTTGTGAGAAAAGTATCCGACCTTTTTATTTTTTTCAAAAACTATATGGATTTGAATCTTGTGCGCTTGCATCAGACAAGCTTGAACCTTTGTGCACATGCGTGACTTTTTTCACGCCTGTCGATTGCGTCATTCGCCTGTGGGCAGGCTTTGAGTGAGCACTGGTCCACCCCTCTCGTCAGATTCTTATTGTCAGGGAAATGGGTGAGAGACTGCCGCTTTGCTCCATGAATTTTTTTTCAGAAACTGTTAGAGACAGCCAGTTGGAAACCAGCACTGGATCAGCACAGGCGTGAAAAAACTCACGCATGCGCATGAAGGTTCAAGCTTGTCTGATGCAAGCTCACATGATTCAAATCCATATAGTTTTTGAAAAAAATAAAAAGGTCGGATACTTTTCTCACAGACCTCGTATATATATATATTTTTATTGGTGAGCTGAGAGGAAACAAAGCCCCGGTCACAACCCACCGTGTGTTTTTTTTGCCGTACGTTTTCTGCGGATGCCACGGCCACTACGTTTTTGTGAAAACGTATGGAGGCAGTAGCAAGAGGAGGGAGGGAGTACGTTCAACGCACGTCTCTAGGAGTGTAACGATAAAGAGTTGACAATAAAGCTGTGTGTGTGTGTGTGGGGTCGCTTTTCCTTTTTATGAGCTGGACCGGAGTGGCAGGTGTTTTTTGGCGTCGGCGATGCATGAGCATGTCCAGCCTGCAGCGGTCAGTTGTACGAGTGTTTACTTGCCTCGAAAAGTTACAGCTAGTTAACAGACTGAAGCTGTGGAGTGTGTGTTGCTGAGGTTTGGAAATAAAGTCCATGTTCAAGTGAAAAGCTGCGTTGTGCATGCAAGTCTTTCGCCCTCCATAGTATGTGGTGAGTGCCGTAATCCGTACTGCCTACGTACGGATTTGGTTAATTCAATAGTAATTGAATGAAAATGTGCTGCTTTGAATCCATATTGAGGCAGTACTCACAACGTGCGTCATCTGTGCTGCTGGTGAATCCGCAGCCTGACCGCAGTGAAAGTTCTGCATGCACTAAAACCTCTACGGCGTGTCTGCGTGTGTCTGCGTGCTCCTAAATTTGTACTGAGGCAGTACTTACGATGTACGGATCTTCAAATTTAGCCCACGTTTTTGCAAGTAGACTGCACGCACGTGCAAGTACGGCGGGTTGTGACTACGGCTTAAGTGACAGAAACACGGGTCATTCATGAATTGTTTGAGCACTTATTAGACCTTGGAAATGTTCTACAATATTCAGAAGTACATAATAAGAAAATCTATGAGTAGTCAAGTTCGGTCTGGGAGTACTCACTAGTGCCACATGTAGCCGCATCCATGCATCACATCACAGAACCACTTTGGATCCTTGAAGGCAACTGCTCAGACAGAAAACCTGTCCGTCCCTACCTCTCAAACGTAACCATCTATCTGCTATGCTGTCAGCCAGATGAAATGACGTTTCCTTGGTATGTTCCATTGGGTCTTATCTAGAGGCCGACCGATATGGATTTTTTGAGGCCAATGCTATTTTTGAGGCTAATGATATCTGGATGAAAAAAATGCCGATAATCGATAAATTGGCTAATTTGCTGATAGCCGATAAATCAGCCGACCAGCTGAATGTTTCAACCTCTTAGCAGTAAACGAAAGTTTTTCATGCTAGAAATAAGGTCTACACAACGTGGGCTTAATAAAAAGTGTGACCAACGCAATGAAGCACATTTGACACATTACTACATAAACTGAGTTAATCAAACTGAGTTGAACTGAAACGGGAGAAATGTGGGGTGAATGTAATCGCAAAGTTATTAAAAACAACATAACTTACTTGTATGCTTTTGTCAGCCGATCACTGCAGTGTGCCGGTGAACTATGGGGGCAGTGATGAACACATTTAAGCAGGGGTGTAAGCAGCTCTCAGTTGAATGGAGTCAGAGCTCCATCTACTGGACAAACGGTGCAAGGACATTTTACATTGCCGACACACACATTATTTCAGTAACTGTTCTGTTTATGAGAAATGATCGGCGTTCTATCGGCAAAATTTCGGCCAATAGTGAATACTTTGAAAAGGGCTTATATCGGCTGATAATATCGGCCGGCCGATATATCGGTCGGGCTCTAGTCTTATCACAGTTAGGGTTATAGCACTGTGTGCACATTGGTCAACTTGGAGATACCTGGATGTGCAACATGGAAGCCTGGAAGTTTCAGCATTAGCTGATTAGCCAATAGCACAAAAGCAGGGTTTGCTAATAAGGACATTTGTCATGATACATGCAGACATATATGGCTAACCCAGTCTCATGGCAGTTCGTGGTGGCATTATGGGTACGTCACGGGGGCACGAAAGACAATCACTTTTAGAGTGCAAATCTGAAGGATTTATCCAGCAAGGGGGAGAGTAGCATCAAAATACTGGCGCAAATACAAGATACCTGAGATGTTTTGCATAAGAACAATGATGGAGGTTGACACATGTGGATCTGCATCATAGTGTTTTGAAAGGTCACATGTCCATCATGTTTTAATAGCAAGAGAGGCATTAACATGTCTACTGGGTGGCAGTGTTGGGATTTAATTAATAGAAAACAACAGAATAAGACAGCTCCCATGCTATAGCCATAGAGACTAATAGTCAATAATATCAAGTCTGATATTTGTGAAATAAAGTACTTTCACATCAACATCTGTTCATCCAGGAAGTTGGATTCCTGCTGTTTTCTGTTAAATCCATTTTTGATGTATTTGACATGCATGTTTACAGAGGATGCAGTGGTGGGCACAGTTTCTCTAATCCGCTAACCACTAATTAGCAAAGCTAATGTTTTCGTTAGCGGATTAGCTTTTCAACTAAGTTTGAAAACCATCAGTGGACCAATTAGCTTCCACTAAATTTGGTTCTGTTACTTTCAGTCCACTAACATTTTTTTTTTTTTTTTTGCTGGTAAAGTGAGTAAATTTAATGTTAAAAAATGTTTGTAGACCTTAAAATCATATACGTTAGTTCCTGTTTGTGAACACAGAGAGCTAGCTAACACTTCGGTTCACAGGTCAAAGCACACAAGTGCTGCTAAAAAGACAAGAAGTGAGACTGTGGACAAAAATGGTATGTAAACAGCTCAAAATCAGTATTTTCCTTTATTTGTTTTTCGTACACTTGTTTTGTGCTTGTGAACGCAATACGGGTGAACTATAGCTCTGTTATTTTAGTTTCATCTGACCACATGATGATACCCCTTACCAAAAAGTAGTACTGATAAGTATATAAAAAGTAAACTGGAAGTATACTTGAAACATACTTGCATGTACTACTTTTTGGTAAGGGACTCTCTCAGTCCTCTTCTGGATCATCCACATGCTCTCTGGCAAACTTCAGACGGGCCTGGACATGTACTGTCTTAAGCAGGGGGACACGCCTGGCACTGCAGGATTTGAGTCCCTCTCTGCGTAGTGTGTAGCCTTTGTTACTTTGGTCCCAGCTCTCTGCAGGTCCTTCATGAGTTCCCTCCGTGTAGTTCTGGGATTTTTGCTCACCAGTCTCATGATCATTTTGACCCCACGGGATGACATCTTGCGTGGAACCTCAGATCGAGGGAGATTATCAATGGTTTTGTATGTCTTCCATTTTCTTACAATTGCTCCCACAGTTGATTTATTCACACCAACCTGCTTGACTATTGTAGATTCACTCAGCCTGGTGCACATCTACAATTTTCTTCCTGGTGTCCTTTGACAGCTCTTTGGTCTTGGCCATAGTTGAGTTTGGAGTCTGACTGTTTGAAGCTGTGGACAGGTGTCTTTTATACAGATAATGAGTTCAAACAGGTGCCATTAATACAGGTAACAGGTGGAAGACAGAAGAGCTTCTTAAAGAAGAAGTTACAGGTCTGTGAGAGCCAGAAATCTTGTTTGTTTGTGGGTGACTAAATACTTATTTTCCACCATAATTTACAAATAAATTCTTTAAAAATCCTACAATGTGATTTTCTGGATTTTTTCCCCTCATTTTGTCTCTCACAGTTGAAGTGTATCTATGATGAAAATTACAGACCTCTCTCATCTTTCTAAGTAGGAGAACTTGCACAATCGGGGGCTGACTAAATACTTTTTGGCCCCACTGTAAATATACTTGTTTTTCCACAAATGAGGGCAGAATGGACAAATAGTTAAGCCAATCAGCTTGTTTCAAGATACTGTGCGTGAAATGTGTTGGGATTCAAGAATGTCTGCACATGTAGGAGCATCTGCATAGCTATATACTTACCCACAAGCAACCGTGACCGCCAGCCTGCAGTTAGTGCTACAGACTCACCACTAGATGGCAACATTTAATCACCATGCAGTCCGTGTTGTTCTGTCAATCTTTAGTTTGTGGGATGTACATTTTGCATATTATAAGATGCCAACACAGCCCAAAACAAGAGGTTCATTGGTCCTCAACTGTATCTGTCAGAATTTCAGAATTTCAAAGCTGCATATGCAGTAGTTTTGCAGAGCCACAACAGACTATATACGTACATACCAGACAAACCAGCCTTGACATCACCCAGAGGTTTTCTGAAGAGTGTGTTTGAAGCTGAAATAGGGATGTTCCAAATGTTTCCATATTGGCCGTGCCTAATGCCGCCTACAGTAGTGTTCAGAATAACAGTAGTGCTATGTGACTAAAAAGATTAATCCAGGTTTTGAGTATATTTCTTATTGTTACATGGGAAACAAGGTACCAGTAGATTCAGTAGATTCTCACAAATCCAACAAGACCAAGCATTCATGATATGCACACTCTTAAGGCTATGAAATTGGGCTATTAGTAAAAAAGTAGAAAAGGGGGTGTTCACAATAATAGTAGTGTGGCATTCAGTCAGTGAGTTTGTCAATTTTGTGGAACAAACAGGTGTGAATCAGGTGTCCCCTATTTAAGGATGAAGCCAGCACCTGTTGAACATGCTTTTCTCTTTGAAAGCCTGAGGAAAATGGGACGTTCCAGACATTGTTCAGAAGAACAGCGTATTTTGATTAAAAAGTTCATCTACAATGATCTCCAATGCTTTAAAATGGACAAAAAAACAGAGACGCGTGGAAGAAAATGGAAAACAACCATCAAAATGGATAGAAGAATAACCAGAATGGCAAAGGTTCACCCATTGATCAGCTCTAGGATGATCAAAGACCTTATTATGACCAGAATATTGGGTCAGTAATCACTGAGTAACGCAGAGCTGACACCACCAAGCTATGGGTACTAATTAGTGCTAACAGCACCAATATATAAATTAAACAATACTAAAATACTAAATATTAATAACATTCTGGAAATTCTGGAGCACAGACCTGCCCATCCTTAGGCATCTCCGTGCCTCTTTGTTGAACTGCAGATTGCCAGATTTCCTAAAATATGTGGCAGCATCCTCCTGCCATCTCCACATCACCATCTACTTTGTTACTTCCTGAAAAAGCAAAAGCCCAACCATGTTTATTTTTGGATAATCATGAATTGTGTTGTGCATCACAGCTGCAGATGATCTTCTTTTGCTTAATGCACCGTTTAAAAATGATCCACCTCTGTTGTTATTCGGAAACAACTATAAGCTGTTCTGACTGCGATGCCGTGCAGGTGGGATCCGGGTGCATTTAAAAAGTAGTCTGTCCTGACTGCAGTGCTGCTAAGGAGAGCACAGACCACAACGTGAGGATGAGTGCTCCCCCAGAGGGGCGCCGCATTGAAGTCCAAAGAGCAAACCCAATTAATAAACATGAGAGGACGCGAGTGGCCCATGAAGTCAAATACTTGTGGAGTCAAAGTTGTGCAGCGAACATCAGAGAATGTGTGTCATATCTGAAAAAAGTGGGACAGCCTGGTGCCCGTGGAATGACTCAATGAGTCCATAGAAGTGTTGGCGCAGTGGGGTGTTGAAAAACAGGTTTGACTTGGACTACTTTCAGGCGGCGTGAGGGCTATTTGTACGGGGCTTCAGTCGCTGCTGCCAGGCAGGGGAGCTTTCTCCGCTCTGCTCTTCACTCCCGGCGGTCGTGATCTGTAAATGACGAGGAGCCTGAGGAGAGTTTGAAAGGATGCTGGTATCTTTTTATCGAATATTAAGAGGCCAGGCACCCTGCTGTGTGCATGATTCCACAAACTGGACCTGCAAACATGTGCAGACCAACATTTAAAAAGTAGAGCGAGAAGACGTAAACCTTTTGTGTCCTTGACTTCCTCATACATCATTCCTAGCGGGCCAACAAATTAGCATCTCATTAGGAATTTCAAAAAAAATATTCATCAACTTTCCAGCGTCTTCTGGATGGCTTTAATTACTTTAAGTGTATAAGGAATTAGGACGGCAGCCCCCGCGTGGAGGTAGATGTTGACCTTGAGCGGCGTTTGTCCTTGTTTGTCTCTGATACTGCTGAATGAACATTTGCTGTGGCACTAACCCAAACAAAATGTGGCAGGAGGTGGACAGTGCAGAACCCAGAACCGCCTTTCCATCCACGACCAATAAACCAAACCGGACCTTGCTGCTCTCTCCATCCATTCGCTGCCTCCTGCTCATTAGCCGCGCGCTTGATTGTAAGCGCTCCAGGCTCCTGAGCAGGTCTTTCCTCTGTACTTCCCATCATCTGCCTTCCAATAATAATTCCCTGCTGTGCGCTCTCTCCCCACTGAGTCCTTTTGTCTTGTGGAGAGGTTTCCCTGAGTAATCCAATAAAAGTGAAGACTGGTGGGATGCACGCCTGCTGTGAAACGTCTCAAGTTGTTTACTCGCTGCTCTGGGCTAATCTAATAACTTAATGATGGGAGAGGCAGTTCTGCTTCGTCCAACAGGCTCCTTCAAGCGTCGTTTACCAGACACAATGGGCTGTACCAGCCATTACCACGTTTTTCTCGATCAGCTGGTAATTTGGTTTTAACATAATAGCTGCATGTTATCATTATGCGTCACTTATTTGTTTGGATGTAATGAGATTTTCAGGACTTTTTGAGGATTCTGCTGGGCTGGCAAACTGTAGTGCAGATTGATCCTGCAAGTCAGAAGAATATACCTTCTTCAGTTCTACTGTTGGGTTCTGGAGCCACCAAGGCGCATGTCTGTTTGCAGCAAACAGCCTGAGAACACGTGCATATTAATATGTGTGAACAGAAATCCTTTTTATTAGAAATGTGAGCTCTGTGATATTGGCTGCTTTGTTTTACGGTAAGTTTGATCTCGCCTTATTTTACGTTCACACTTCACCATAACAAGCTCAAGTTGCCCTGAAAAACACATGATCAGACATCTGTGTGTGAGGTGTGCAAATTATCAGTGCACGCTCTTCCTTTTATAAATTGCAACTCCTGGGGAAAAGGGTGTATATGTGGTTTTAGTCCATGCATGTCACTTCTGAATGAGGCTTTTGATGAAGATACTACTGATGATCATGACAAGAAATGACATCAGCATGTCACAAATAATCATCTGTCTTTGCTACATTGCCACCACTGTAGGCTTTTGTTTCCCGGGTTGCCAGGCACTTCGGTCTCCGTGGGAGGTCTCAGCATCCTTTCGCCATCAGGCCTGCCGCTCTTTTTTTAATGTTCTCCCATTGTCGCGTGTACTGTTTTTAATCACTCCGTCCTCTTTTGATTTGGCCACACTCAAACCCAAATGCAACAGCTGTCTCTCTGCTGATAATGTGTCAGCCAGTCAACACCCTGTGGGGGGGATATTTGCATATTATTTCAGCTGCAGCTCAGTAAAACTTCAATAGCAGAATTATCACTCCAGAGAGAAAAGCGCCGGCTCTTTCAGACCGACACAATGAGCTGCTCATCTAGTATCCAGTGTGATTAAGAGTCAATGAAAGAGAATTATATTCAGTCCGGACAGACCTGTGCAGGGAAGGACTGTTAGCATCTTAACGTCCTGAATGCATTTGTCACTGTCAGGGTTCATTTTTTCTTGTGTCCTTGGATGTTTTTTTGTTACAATTCTTGTTTTTATTTGATTTCGATTCAGTTACTTGACTGAGAGCTGATTCTGACTGCAGGGCTCACTCCCATTTCATGTAGCGTTCAGGTTTTAAGACGCACAATCAGACAATCAGCAGTTCACCACTAGAAATTTACCTTGTATTTTCTTTCGGTGAGCTTGTGACTAGAAGATCGTTGGCTCGATTCTCCATCAGACAGGAAAATCATGGATTTCCCTTGGGCAGGGCCCTTACCCGGTCATGTCAGTGGCCTGACGTGATATCGCATGCTTGTTCCGGGAAATGAAAAGTATCCCTTTTTCAAGGACATTCTTCTCAAATATACAGTCTTTCTTCCAGCAAATCAAGGAGTTTTTTTTTCTTTCCAAAATGTGTAGGATAGCACGTTTTTAAATGACAACAGTTTAAATGCTGCTTTGACAGAACTATTATTTACTTTTGTATTTTTAATTTCAATTGCACAAAATATCACAATATCAGTACTCAGAGGGCGGTGTGGTGGATCAGTGGTTAGCTCTGTTGCCTCACAGCAACAAGGTTGTGGGTTCACTTCTCGCCTGGTCTTTTCTGTGTGGACTTTGCATGTTCTCCCCGTGTTTGTGTGGGTCCCTCCGAATGCTTCCGCCACTTCCACCGACAAGCAGATTAGATGAATTTGGAAACTTTAAATTGACCTTAGGAGTGAATGAGTTTGTCTGTCTTTATGTGGCCCTGTGATAGACTGGTGTCCTGTCCATGGTGTACTCTGCCTCTCACCCTGTGGCTGCTGGGATAGGGTCCAGTCCCTCCACGATCCCTGATTGGAGTAAGCAGGTATTAGAGAATGAATGAATCAGGACTCAGAAACCCGGGCCACTCAGCTGGAAGCTGTGTTGGAACATTTTATTCAAATTAAATACCTTTTTTTTTATTTTGTGGAGGCAATTCTAGAAAAATACACCTTTATTAAATTTACACTGACCCACAAATACCACTATAAAAGCATTCCTTTCTCCTTAAAATTCAGAACCCCAATGGGAGGCCATGGTGGCAGCCACTAACATGACCCACAGTCCTTAATACCCAAAGTGCTCCCGGTGTACAGTTGAACACTTTGAATGGTTTGAATGGTTCTCAAGGTTTTCTGTTCTGTGGATTCATTTTGATGACCTGTTGCTGAGTCAAAGGTCAAAACATGAATTTCTGGTTACTTTCAGGGCATTAAATCAATAAATACTAGATTAATTCGAAACATAGGTGAAATGCTGCTGAAATCTAGCCTCAGTAGTTCCTGAGAGCCGAGTAGTGGGTTAATTCTGTTGTTAAAGCCCCGTGTACACCGCCAACCCGTTCACATTTCTAACCGTTTTTCCCCACTCGGCGACACACCCACTGAGGATCAAACTCTGGTTATTGGCGACTCTGTTTTGAGAAATGTGAAGTTAGCGACACCAGCAACCATAGTCAATTGTCTTCCGGGGGCCAGAGCAGGCGACATTGAAGGAAATTTGAAACTGCTGGCTAAGGCTAAGCGTAAATTTGGTAAGATTGTAATTCACGTCGGCAGTAATGACACCCGGTTACGCCAATCGGAGGTCACTAAAATTAAGTTGTAGTCTTACACACCTCTCTGCAGCTTCTCTCCCCCTGCCATCCCCTCATTACCCCATCCCCATAGAGACGGTGTCTGCTCCCAGACCACCAATAACCAGCAAAAATCTATTTAAGCATAAAAATTCCAAAAGAAAAAATAATATAGCACCTTCAACTGCACCACAGACTAAAACAGTTAAATGTGGTCTATTAAACATTAGGTCTCTCTCTTCTAAGTCCCTGTTAGTAAATGATATAATAATTGATCAACATATTGATTTATTCTGCCTTACAGAAACCTGGTTACAGCAGGATGAATATGATAGTTTAAATGAGTTAACACCCCTGAGTCACACTAACCGCCAGAACGCTCGTAGCACGGGCCGAGGCGGAGGATTAGCAGCAATCTTCCATTCCAGCTTATTAATTAATCAAACACCCAGACAGAGCTTTAAGTCATTTGAAAGCTTGACTCTTAGTCTTGTCCATCCAAATTGGAAGTCCCAAAAACCAGTTTTATTTGCTGTTATCTATCGTCCTCCTGGTCGTTACTGTGAGTTTCTCTGTGAATTTTCAGACCTTTTGTCTGACTTAGTGCTTAGCTCAGATAAGATAATTATAGTGGGCGATTTTAACATCCACACAGATGCTGAGAATGACAGCCTCAACACTGCATTTAATCTATTATTAGACTCAATTGGCTTTGCTCAAAATGTAAATCAGTCCACCCACCACTTTAATCATATCTTAGATCTTGTTCTGACTTATGGTATGGAAATTGAAGACTTAACAGTATTCCCTGAAAACCCCCTTCTGTCTGATCATTTCTTAATAACATTTACATTTACTCTGATGGACTACCCAGCAGAGTAAGTTGGAGAGGAAATGGCGTCTCACTAATTTAGAAGATCTTCACTTAGCCTGGAAAAAGAGTCTGTTGCTCTATAAAAAAGCCCTCCGTAAAGCTAGGACATCTTACTACTCATCACTAATTGAAGAAAATAAGAACAACCCCAGGTTTCTTTTCAGCACTGTAGCCAGGCTGACAAAGAGTCAGAGCTCTGTTGAGCCGAGTATTCCTTTAACTTTAACTAGTAATGACTTCATGACTTTCTTTGCTAATAAAATTTTAACTATTAGAGAAAAAATTACTCATAACCATCCCAAAGACATATCGTTATCTTTGGCTGCTTTCAGTGATGCCAGTATTTGGTTAGACTCTTTCTTTCCGATTGTTCTGTCTGAGTTATTTTCATTAGTTACTTCATCCAAACCATCAACATGTCTATTAGACCCCATTCCTACCAGGCTGCTCAAGGAAGCCCTACCATTATTTAATGCTTCGATCTTAAATATGATCAATCTATCTTTATTAGTTGGCTATGTACCACAGGCTTTTAAGGTGGCAGTAATTAAACCATTACTTAAAAAGCCATCACTTGACCCAGCTATCTTAGATAATTATAGGCCAATCTCCAACCTTCCTTTTCTCTCAAAAATTCTTGAAAGGGTAGTTGTAAAACAGCTAACTGATCATCTGCAGAGGAATGGTCTATTTGAAGAGTTTCAGTCAGGTTTTAGAATTCATCATAGTACAGAAACAGCATTAGTGAAGGTTACAAATCTTCTTATGGCCTCAGACAGTGGACTCATCTCTGTGCTTGTTCTGTTAGACCTCAGTGCTGCTTTTGATACTGTTGACCATAAAATTTTATTACAGAGATTAGAGCATGCCATAGGTATTAAAGGCACTGCGCTGCGGTGGTTTGAATCATATTTATCTAATAGATTACAATTTGTTCATATAAATGGGGAATCCTCTTCACAGACTAAGGTTAATTATGGAGTTCCACAAGGTTCTGTGCTAGGACCAATTTTATTCACTTTATACATGCTTCCCTTAGGCAGTATTATTAGACGGCATTGCTTAAATTTTCATTGTTACGCAGATGATACCCAGCTTTATCTATCCATGAAGCCAGAGGACACACACCAATTAGCTAAACTGCAGGATTGTCTTACAGACATAAAGACATGGATGACCTCTAATTTCCTGCTTTTAAACTCATAAAACTGAAGTTATTGTACTTGGCCCCACAAATCTTAGAAACATGGTGTCTAACCAGATCCTTACTCTGGATGGCATTACCCTGACCTCTAGTAATACTGTGAGAAATCTTGGAGTCATTTTTGATCAGGATATGTCATTCAAAGCGCATATTAAACAAATATGTAAGACTGCTTTTTTGCATTTATGCAATATCTCTAAAATTAGAAAGGTCTTGTCTCAGAGTGATGCTGAAAAACTAATTCATGCATTTATTTCCTCTAGACTGGACTATTGTAATTCATTATTATCAGGTTGTCGTAAAAGTTCCCTGAAAAGCCTTCAGTTAATTCAAAATGCTGCAGCTAGAGTACTAACGGGGACTAGAAGGAGAGAGCATATCTCACCCATATTGGCCTCTCTTCATTGGCTTCCTGTTAATTCTAGAATAGAATTTAAAATTCTTCTTCTTACTTATAAGGTTTTGAATAATCAGGTCCCATCTTATCTTAGGGACCTCGTAGTACCATATCACCCCAATAGAGCGCTTCGCTCTCAGACTGCAGGCTTACTTGTAGTTCCTAGGGTTTGTAAGAGTAGAATGGGAGGCAGAGCCTTCAGCTTTCAGGCTCCTCTCCTGTGGAACCAGCTCCCAATTCAGATCAGGGAGACAGACACCCTCTCTACTTTTAAGATTAGGCTTAAAACTTTCCTTTTTGCTAAAGCTTATAGTTAGGGCTGGATCAGGTGACCCTGAACCATCCCTTAGTTATGCTGCTATAGACGTAGACTGCTGGGGGGTTCCCATGATGCACTGAGTGCACTTTCTCTTTTTGCTCTGTATGCACCACTCTGCATTTAATCATTAGTGATTGATCTCTGCTCCCCTCCACAACATGTCTTTTTCCTGGTTCTCTCCCTCAGCCCCAACCAGTCCCAGCAGAAGACTGCCCCTCCCTGAGTCTGGTTCTGCTGGAGGTTTCTTCCTGTTAAAAGGGAGTTTTTCCTTCCCACTGTTGCCAAGTGCTTGCTCACAGGGGGTCGTTTTGACCGTTGGGGTTTTTACGTAATTATTGTATGGCCTTGCCTTACAATATAAAGCGCCTTGGGGCAACTGTTTGTTGTGATTTGGCGCTATATAAATAAAATTGATTGATTGATTGATTGATTTTTCACCACTGCCAGCATTTCAGTTTCTGACACAGGATTTCATAAGAGCTAATGAAAACTTGTGTCTAATCCCTTTAACACTAAAATTAAGGTCATACAACCAGGGGTTCCTGAAAATGACATAATCATGGAAACACAGACGGGGAAACAGGTAGCATTTGGTGCACTACTATATTAGCGGTGAGCGACGTACAGCCGACTGAATATGTAATGGACAAACCCTCCATGATGTCACCCATAGGTTTCCAGAAGAGTGAGTCTGAAGCTCAAATGGGGCAGTTCCAGATATTTCCATCTTTGCAGTGCCTAATTCCGCCTAACTCCTGGTCAACTCATAAATGGCCCAAGGGATGTTGCATGGGCAAGACTAGCATGACAGTTGAACCCTGAACATGCCCCCAATTGCGCACTTACCAAACAAGTCAAAGCGAACAGAATAATCTTAGTTTGGGTGTTTGATTAATGCATTTTTCCAAATCTTTAATATGTGAAACAACACGTGACACTTTATTACTGAATAACAATGAAATAGAACCTAGAGCGCTCTGAATTAAAGGTGATGACAGGCACCACTCTGATTGGTTTTATTTGTTTTATGCCCACAACATACTCTGAAGGGATCTATGGGAGCTGATGGGAAACCAAAGTCACAGAGGTCCTCATACACAAGATGCTGTTCGCAGAGAACACAGCTCTGATGTCACACAGTCAACCTGGATTGTAGCAGTTTGTAATTTCTTTCATGCCTGCAAGGAGTTTAGCTTTCAGCCTGAAGAAGACAAACACCATGGCCCAGGATGCTGACTCTGCTTCAGACATCATCACTGACAACACGCATCTTGATGTGGTGGACACCTTCACCTGTCTCTGGTCTTCCATTTCCAGCTGCCTCTCTTTGGATACAGAAGTGGCTACAAGGATCGCTAAAGCCAAAGCTGTCACGGCCAGATTGAACAAATGAGTGTGGAGCAACAGCCGGCTGACTGAGAACATCAAGCTACGCGTCTACCAAGCTTGCGTACTCATCACACTCCTCTACGGCAGGGAGGCTTTTACCATGTGTGATCAGACACAAGAGACGGCTGAACAGCTTCCACTTCCGCTGTCTCAAACACTCTGCACATCAGATGGCGTGACAGAGTGTCAAACACTGAGGTCCTACAGCATGCCATCATCATTCAAAGTCGACTCATATAGCTGGGCTATGTGAGACGCATGGAGCCAGGTCACATCCCCAAAGACATGCTTTATGGTGAGTTGTACCAGGCCTCCCACTCTATCGGCCGACCACAACTCTGCTTCAAAGACGCCTGCAAATGTGACATGAAGTTGGCAAATGTCAACCTGAATACCTGGGAAAGCACAGCAGATTGTCGAGAAGCACGGAGAGCTAACTGTCACAGAGGGAGTCGAGAGGGCTGAGAATGCCAGAAACACTGCCTGAAGACAAGAGAACTAAGACAAAAGCAAGGGCAGCCACTTCCAGACAGCCATCCTCCTTTATTTGCAGCCAATGTGCAAGAGACGGTCACCCTAGAGGTTAGGAGAGGCACACCCAATCCCTAGGACCAGAGGTGGGAGTGAGTCGCCAGCACGTTACTCTCAAGTTATGAATCCGCAAGTCCCAAGTCAAGTCTCCAGTCATAATGACCACCAATTGTTTGCCAGCTGACTTGAGACTTGCAGATTGATGACTTGAGAATGACTTGACCGTGACTTACTCCCACCTCTAGTCCTAGGACTACACCATTGTTTCATGAGATGAACGGATGTCGACGTACCACAACATGATCACCATAAATCCATCAGTAAATCTAAGTGCTTTCTCCACACTATGCTGGTTTGCACAGAGATTTAGAAGTGTGCAAAGAACAATATGATAGCAGACACACCTCGGAAGCATTTGTGTCATGATTTATGCACCTGCTGTCAAGATAGGGCCCTGAATGTTTAAAAACAAATAAAATCACCAATATCCCACCAGATGTTTACAATGTACCAAGAGATGGGTTTTTGTTTGTATGGACCATTGTGGTTGGGATGTAGTTGGCGTTTATGTGTTGTTATTCAGCTCATGTAGTGTGTGTCTGACTCACTAAAACCACACGAGTCAGACACGTCTTTTTCCTGAGAGCTCTGCCTGATTGGATTCATTGACAGTTGGTTATCCTCCACATAGAGCAGAGTTTTTCTTCTGCTTTGTTAACACCTCAACGAGAACACAAACTCTCTGTTCATCTCGAGAGACGCTCCACCACTTTCCTGCTGTTGCATTTTTGTGAAAGTGTGGCAAAGAAATGGTCAAGAGCAGTTTCTGGGGATGAGCGGGATTTGAGCCACGTTTTAATAACGCGGCCTTGTTGCACACCTCTTGTGTTGCATTTCATCACAGAGGCAAAACAAAGTGTGGCGTGAGGATCAAAGTGTCATTTGAAGTGCTGTCATCACACAGAGCTGAAGGACCTGACAGCTCCTCCCGGCTTCGGCCCACAAACTGAGCCTTTGTTTCTCCACCGTGTGATGACGAGAACATCAGCCGAGATGACGAGGAAGGAGTCAAGGCAGCGTACTGACATGTACACATCTCATTCTGAGCTAATGAGCTGCTTTAAACAAATCGCTCCGTGTCACCGTACATCATGTGGGGCTTTTTCTCCATCTTAATAGATGATACAAATTGGCTTTTTAGAACTGCTCACAGTGCTGTTCAATCAAAGCCACTTTTGTGAACGTCAGTGCAAATGCAAGATCTCATTTGAGCAGCTCCATCTATTAAAAAGAGGCATTTGACAAAGTGCACATTCGTTTTCTGATGGCTCTAAATGGATTCTCTTCATTGGAGCCACTTTGTTTATATTAACGCTGCAGGAGAAGCTTCTCACGATAAACCTTATGTCAGAATCGTTCATCACAACAACTTCCCCGTCATTTGCCCCATCACTCCTTCAAGCTAAAGCTGGGCTTCAGACTAGAATTTTTTTTGCTAAATCAAGATGTTTCAAGCGGAATTAATGTTTCAGCAGATGAGGTTTTGGGTCTCGACTTAAAACTGTCATTCTCAAACTGGTTAAAACCAAATGAAAGGGATATTAATAATGTTGTGTGACATAATACGAGGTAGATGAAGCTGCAAAACAGAAATGGAACAAAAAAAAAAATCTGCCCATGGCAGATGAAGCCACAAACCAGACAGTATTGTCATAAAAAAAATAAAAAATCGTAACGACAATTGTGAAGTAGCTTAATATGCAGATGTTGCAAATATGACGAGCAACGCTCTTCAGCATCTCACTTTTTTTTTGAATAAATGCTTCAGTGGAGCATGAGCATGGCTAAAACCTTTCAGCGACCCCCTGCCTTCTAAATATTATACAAATAATGAATGTTTATGAGTTCAATGGTACGACTATTTCATGAGGTGAAAGCTGGAACATACAGTTCAACGAGGCGAAGCAGAGTTGAATGGTATGTTCCAAACCCAGATTGCTGGGTTTGTGGCATTTTCTCCACTGGAGGTGAATCTTTGTGCCTCCGTCTACCACAGATCAAGCTTCGCACTGCTGTGTGGTGCTTCACTCGTATCATTACTCTGAGGTTCTGCAACAATTATTCAATTTTAAATTATTGTTTGATGATATATACACAGATAGTGAAAGGCTTAGCTCATTAATGTCAATGACCTTGAACATATAATGTGTGAAATTCCAAATGTTCCAATACTTTGGAGGAGGGCACAGTATCCTAACCTTATGATGAGTGCAAACTGAGTGTGGTATTATTACCGTTTTGTTTAAGAATGTTTAATCTTCACTGTTGCTGCACTTTGTGTGAAATCATAGTCATATCGAATATCATATGACAATACTGTGATATGATAATTTGGCCAATTTTGGCCATATTGTACAGCCCTACTGTGAACTACCTGAAAACTTTGAATAGTAAACATTAAAAAATGCTGAAAGTGGCAGGTGGTTAAAAGGGCTGTAATTAGGGGAGTCCGGGGGTGGGGGGTGGAGCTCCCGCAGAAGCTGAAAGGCAAAAAAAAAAAAAAAAAAAGATTAAAAAGGCAGGGGTCTGTTGAAAAGTTTTAGCCATGCTCCCCTGAAGCATTTACTCAAAACAAAGTCTGAAGGACCTAAATGACATGGTGAAATGTTGAAGAGCTTCACTTGTTCATGTCCCTGACATATACATACTATGAGTGAAGTGACGCGAAGCTCACTCATGGTACAGGGAATCCCAAACAGGAAGTGTCAAATTTTGAGTCCACAGTGAAACACGAAATGTCAAATGTCAAACACTTTCTGGATTGACAGACAAGATCTCACGGAATCTCACGGGAACTCAGTGGCAAGTTGACACTGAAACAGGAAGTGCCAAATTTTGAGTCCACAGTTAAACACGAAATGTCAAATGTTGAACACTTCCTGGCATGGGTGGAGCTGGGTGTCACTGGACCACCTTGAAATCTGATTGGACACCCCAGGTACCACCCCAGATGATGATTGACATGTCACGGCACTGCAGGTCTGGTTGAAATCTATGACAATGACACGTTGACTGCTAGGTCTCTCCTGTATAGTACTTGGCACTGTGTACCACAAAAAGTTCCAATCCACTTTATTAGAAGAAGAAACATCTTGGAGCCATATTTGAACCTGAACACATTCTCTGGACCGTGGACTCCTAATGCCACCAAACCTATATTGGTGAGTATTTTATGCCAGATATTAGTTCCAGGTTGTTAAAAGCAGCATTTCTCCTTTAGTTCTGGTTGCCTTATATATACATATGTTTGCAGATGATTCCAATGATTTTAGTAGATTAATAAAGCTAACAGACAGCAGCTGGTTCATGCTCTGTTGGCTTATTAGGGCAGCAGATAACTGAAACAGCTAGGTAGGGGTCAATTGAAGAATTAATTACACAGGGGTCAAAATTTAAAAATGCTCCAATCAAATTGAAAACTCCACCACATTCTGATCATAAAGGTTCCAAAAAGGTATAGTTTCGACTATCTCTGACTGAATGTTATGGAGTTATGGGGGAAAATCTAGCGGTAATGGTAATAAAGGTCAATTTCAGTTTGTACAGGAGTCAAAAGTTAAAGTTGCTCCAAATTATGATGCAAATTATTGGTTGAGTTAATAGGATTAATAAATGGAATAGTTTTGACTGTGTTGAATGTTTGGTCTCCAAAGTAAAGGTCAAACAAGGTCAATGTCCATTGGATTCTATGGCATGTGACATATGTATGTTAGCCCGCAACATGATAACTAAGCATGATACATGATGCAAACTATTCCTTTTTAAAATCCGATTAACTCAACCAATAATTTGCATTTTTTTTTTTTTTTTTTACCAAAATTGGAGCAACTTTAACTTTTGACCCCTGTACAAACTAAAACTGACCTTGTCATCATTCCTGCTGTTTTAACCCCATAACTGTCATGGTTAGGGGTTCAGGTGGAACTGAACAATTTCGGACTATGGACCCACACGCAGGGAGCTGGACACGGAGAGGAAAACAGGAAAAATATATTTATTTACAATAAATAAATGAAATGCTGTGCTGGGATGCCTGCGGTGAATAATTTAGCTGTAGTTTCCTGGATCAGTCTTGAAGGAATAATGTCAACTAAGGATTCTATGACCAGGGCCAGGTGGAACGCTCACCTCAGCAACCAGGAACTAAGGAAGAAGACACACAGGGTGAGTGAAAGGCACTCGCAACGCTGTCTTTAAAAACAGTCACAGTTCAACACAGGTTGCTTCAGGGGTCAGGAAATGGAGTTCTCTTCTTAAGAAATAAAGTTCACTGTTCAGTAATTGTTCAAAGTTTATAAGTTGTACCCAAAGGTAGTGGGTCAAGTGCTGCATGTTGTAATGTAGTTCCACGTAAGCAGGACTTGATACAGCTGGGTTCTCAATGGTTTGATATCAGAGTTCATGTAGTTCTTAGGGAGAGTTATTAGCACAGTTCTTTATCATAGCACAGTCACAAACAGGAAAGAGTGAGAATGGGATCTCAGTGAGATGAGGGGAACTTAATTGGCTTTTAGTCAAGACGCGCTGTACGCCGAGAGCCGAGGAGTTCCCAAAGTGACGTAGCTGTGCAGGTAGTCAGAGCCCAGATCCAGGTCCGCTTGGGAGCCCTCCTGGAATCGTCTGGAACACCAGGAAAAGACAGTTCACTCTAATACGGGAATTAGAGGGGGAGGCCAGCGTTACCTGAGCATAAGCTGCGGGAAGCTTCGGCATCTTGAGCGCACAGCTGAAAGACGCAGTCAGGGTCACGGGGCGGTGATCAGGTTTGGTCCTCCTGGTATCTGTCTGGATCATGGAACGAGGCTCTGAAAGCTGGTGAGGCAAAACGAGGAAAGCAAGGTGACAAACAACAAATGACAAGTCTCTGGCCAGGCTTCGAGAGCTTAGAGAAGCATCTGGATCTCATGGAAAGTCATCCAAGAATCTGGCAACTACTGAACAAAAAGTCAGGGTTTTTATCAATAATCAGTTACTATCTGATCCAGGTGTGGAAAATAACAGAGGGCACCATCTGGTGGAGAAACTAACACATGACACAGGTTAAAAGACAGTTAAAACCAGGATCCAGTGGAAATCCTGACGATAACTCCATGACATTCAGTCACAGATTGTCCAAATTATACCTTTTTGGAATCTTTATGATCAGACAAACAATGTGGTGTAGTTTTCTATATGATTGGAGCATATTTTACTTTTCACCCCTGTGTAATTCTTCAATTGACCCCTACCTGGCTGCCTATTGAAAATTCAAGTAGCCAATCTTGTCTATGGATTATTTGTGCCGAATTTGATGCTTGTATCACCATTTGCATGATTCCACTCTAAATATTCTCTTATCTGCTGCACTATATGATACTGCTCCTAAGTGTTTCTCAGTTGCCCTCAAAAGTATTGGAACACTTGGTATTTCACACATTTTAATTTGTTTATGCCATTTCAAATACACTTTCTTTTTCTAAAGTGATCTTTCTTAAAACTCAAACTGAAAGCAAATCTCTACAACTTGATATAAATTAATAAAAATAAAATCCTGATGAAGTGGTGTAGACGAGGATTTTCTTAACAACAAGAAGTTCTGCTACAATTTGACAGAAAGTACATTTGAGATGAAAACCTAGATTTGATGTTTTGGTGACAGAAACTTTTGTATTTCTTCATAATTGATGTAAATAAAGTCCAAGACATATTCAGTGACTTGGAAATGTTCATGTTTCCATCCCCTGACTTGTCTGAAGAAAACTGGCAATAAAACTGATTATTATTTACAGGTTTTATCAAGTTATAGAGATTTGCTTCAGTTTGAGTTTGAGGAAGATAATTTTAGAAAATTTTATTCTTAATAATTTTTGGATTTCTTATATTTAAAATGGCATAAACAAATTAAAATATGTGAAATACCAATACTTTTGAATGAGTGTGGTATTAGTAATGTGTTGTTTAAGAATGTTTAATTTTCACTATTGCTGCACTTTGTGTCAAATCATAGTCATATCGTATATCATATTGATATGACAGTACTGAGATATTATAATTTGGCCATATTATACAGCCCTACTATCAACTAGCTGAAAACATTGAATATAAATTTACATATACATTAAAAAAATGTTTCAAGTGGCAGGGGGTTAAGAGGGCTGTAATTAGGTGGCTCTGGGGTGGAGGGGCGGAGCTCCCCCAGAAGCTGAAAGGTTTTAGCCATGCTAATGCTCCCCTGAAATATTTGCTAAAAAAAAAAAGTCTGAAGGACCTAAATGACATGGTGAGATGCTGAAGAGCTTGGCTTGTTCATTTTGCAACATCTACATATTATTATTATTTTTTGGTATAGGCTGCATTTTTGCCTATAGCTTCCATCACCAATAGGCAGACAACAATCCGGATCCAGAATCAGATGCCCAGATGTACGTTTCCTTTTATTTGGACTGGCTGAGTGTTTTGCTGCAACACACAGAGGAAAACATGGATTTTTCCTCCTCCTTCAAGGACCTGGAACCTTGCACAGGTGATACACTGAATTTGAGAGGAATTGTCCGTTTATTTAGTGTTGACACATGGAAGTGTTTTGAACTTGATTAACTGTGACTTTTATTGGGTTGGTGTCAGATGGGTAATGAAAACCCAACAGTACTACTGAAATCATTCAGACAATGATGAGATATTGACTAACCAACTGAACAAGCGAATTAAAATTTAAATAGACCTAACTGAGATAAATTGCAAACAAATAGAGGAACTAAGCCCACTTATATTAAACCCCAGATAAAAACAGAACGTAGACTTGATAAAAGAAACATAGATTTCAACTGATTCAGCTGACGTAGGGCTGAACCCAATCCTCTTAACCATCTGTGCAACCGTGAGTTGCACTGAGGAACATCTTGCATGGTTGGAGGCACCAAGTGGTTATTGGCACATTGTACGTAATGTTTGTTATGCTGCGTTTACACATAACAACGACAAGTCACGAATGCCACGAAGTACACATTCTTGGCCGCTGATCACGAATGTGATGATTCGGGGCAGAGGCGTCAGGTGTCCTCAGGAACTGCTGCAACCTGTTACCACACGTTACGATTAATGGCACGTGTTGCTGGATAATTATCAGGAACCATTATGCACGGTCAAGAAGAGTGTTCTGTGTTGTTGCGCGCTATTGCGTGTGACAGCGCATCGTTAAGTTCTGTCACGTTGTGAACGAGGTGAATTGTCTCCACACACACACCCATCTTCATCCAACCGAATTCAGATCGCTCCAGTTTTTCAGAAGAACTTTGTGACTGCATGTGTAGTTGGGCTCTGTGCCATGGAGTGGTGCAGAGAAGAGGAGGAGGACAGAGCCAGATGTGTGGCTTCATGCGGCTCTCATCTCTCGCGTTTTCCCAAACATCAGGCGGATGCAGCAGGAGCGCGCTGAAGAGCACTCAAATTAGACTTTTAGCCAACTTGGTGTCAGCAATCAAACTGAATGCGGTGCAGCAGGGTTTAATTGTGTGCACGCTTCTTCCTCTGCCGGACTGGAGGAGGTGCAGAGATGTCTGGCTGCACGTGAGTCTCCTCTCGCTCCTCTGGTTCCAGAGGGTCAGACTCGTTCTCCCGCTCATCGGTTACAACAGCAGGTGGAACACCTGCAGGAGCGTCCTGAGGAGCTTCAGCAGGAACTGTGGACCGACATTTGGAGCCGAGTTTAATTGTGCGCACGTGACAGAAAACTGATTCGCTGTGGCGCGCAGTGAAATGTGACGCCGCGTTACAAGTTGTGTCAAAACTTGACAGGTTCCGTGTCACTTCGTAATAACGCGTGACAGTTTGGGCTCCAAGAACCATCACAGGAACCACTATGAACGTTGTCACGTTCTATTAAGGATCAATACTCATCAAGACGGATCAATACGCTCAGTTGCGACCTCCACGACGTGAGACGAAATGAGGATGGTGTGTGACATTCGTGTAAGATTTTTTGACAGACAAAAACATGCTCCACGAATATCAAGAATATCAGGCACCAACACGCACTATTAAGAAACCTATTCAGATGCGTTAAGTCACATTAAGAATGTCAGGAATGTGTCATGAATGACAGAAAAATGACATTCGTAACGCGTCTTGGTTATGTGTGGTTTTTTTCTCCCCTTTTCATATGCCAGCAGTATGACATTCACTCAGTCTGTGGTCTGATTTATATATGCCACATCTATCTATCTATCTATCTATCTATCTATCTATCTATCTATCTATCTATCTATCTATCTATCTATCTATCTATCTATCTATCTATCTATCTATCTATCTATCTATCTATCTATCTATATCTATCTATCTATCTATCTATCTATCTGTCTGTCTGTCTGTCTGTCTGTCTGTCTGTCTGTCTGTCTGTCTGTCTGTCTGTCTGTCTGTCTGTCTGTCTGTCTGTCTGTCTGTCTGTCTGTCTGTCTGACTATACTTCCTACTATTTTCATTCATTAGGATGGACAACATATTCAGAACAAAATATAGTGTATGATTAAAATATAGTGAAACAACATAAGGTCTTTGAGTTGGTAATAATGTATTACATTCTCTTCTGTAAAATGCATATTAAGTAAATCAGTACTTTCATGTTGTTCAGGGAAAGGAAAGATAAGGCGAAAACACAAAACAACAGGTCATTTTGTGCTTCTACACCGTCACAGAGCTCCCTATATTTTATTCATGATAATATACTGTATCTAATTACACAAGGTCATTTTAGGAGCTTAGTGAAAGAAGTGTTTAGAGAAGACTGCTTTTATTACTCACACACTAAACAGCTATGTGTTCCTTTGAAGGTATTACAATACATTTGGCAGTGATAGCAATGCTGATGGACTTTAAAATGAGTACATATGGTTTCGCAAGGGCAAAGTTTGAGTGCTGGTATTGGACTAGTTTTACTGACCTTGAGAGAGAGGGGAACATTTACAATAACAAAGCATGGACTCAGAGAAGTATACTGTCATTTTATAATGATTTCATGTTCAAAAATACAAATAAACACAGACAGACTTAGACTTAAGCCCCCGTCACACATAGCAAGAATGTGGCGGAACCATTCTTACACGGCAAATATTGCCATTATCCGACACAGTCGGAAGGAAAAGAGGCGTGGTCAGCCATGGTCCGAACGCATCCGGACTGCTTCGTGCACATCTGCAGGATGCAGCCCAAACATATTTCAGACAACAGTTAGATGATACAGATTGCTGTCAGACGGCACCGACATTGGAGCTGTCACTCACCCACTCACTCCCCCACGCAATCAAATCTCCGCTTGTCCTCACATTCCCAGTGCTAAACTGACCTCTCATCAGTGTGTGTCTCACATGACGGAGTGTGCACATGTGCGTGTGTAGAACAGGTGATCAAAGCAGTGTGTCAGTGTGTGACTAAAATGTTCGCTCAGCTGCGTGTATATCCAGCTTGTATGTCCAGCTTGGGACTCCTGCGAGGGCGGTTGCATCTCCTCCACTCTCCCTTATCTCTGCTTTCTGCCTTAACCTTCAAGTCCCTACTTCACCAGACTGTGAATTCCTCAAATTATATTGGATACTAGATCTATTGGACTACTATTGGATTAACCATGGAATTGATCAGCTGGTCTCTGAACGCTATTGACACCATCTTTTCTACAAGAAGGTCAGGACCGGGGGATCCTACCTGCCCAGATGGAACATATCCTGTGGGCTATGTTTTCGACACCTGGGGGTCATGGTGTGTTGCATGCTTTGCGCCATTATCTGTGGAGGACGTCAAGGATTTATTTATTTTTGGTCTTATGGTAGCAGGGCTGGTACTTTCTGGCTTATGTTTTATTACAGAGATTAGAGCATGCCATAGGTATTAAAGGCACTGCGCTGCGGTGGTTTGATTCATATTTGTCTAATAGATTACAATTTGTTCATGTAAATGGGGAATCTTCTTCACAGACTAAAGTTAATTATGGAGTTCCACAAGGTTCTGTGCTAGGACCAATTTTATTCACTTTATATATGCTTCCCTTAGGCAGTATTATTAGACGGTATTGCTTAAATTTTCATTGTTACGCAGATGATACCCAGCTTTATCTATCCATGAAGCCAGAGGACACACACCAATTAGCTAAACTGCAGGATTGTCTTACAGACATAAAGACATGGATGACCTCTAATTTCCTGCTTTTAAACTCAGATAAAACTGAAGTTATTGTTCTTGGCCCCACAAATCTTAGAAACATGGTGTCTAACCAGATCCTTACTCTGGATGGCATTACCCTGACCTCTAGTAATACTGTGAGAAATCTTGGAGTCATTTTGATCAGGATATGTCATTCAAAGCGCATATTAAACAAATATGTAGGACTGCTTTTTTGCATTTACGCAATATCTCTAAAATCAGAAAGGTCTTGTCTCAGAGTGATGCTGAAAAACTAATTCATGCATTTATTTCCTCTAGGCTGGACTATTGTAATTCATTATTATCAGGTTGTCCTAAAAGTTCCCTAAAAAGCCTTCAGTTAATTCAAAATGCTGCAGCTAGAGTGCTGACGGGGACTAGAAGGAGAGAGCATATCTCACCCATATTGGCCCTCTCTTCATTGGCTTCCTGTTAATTCTAGAATAGAATTTAAAATTCTTCTTCTTACTTATAAGGTTTTGAATAATCAGGTCCCATCTTATCTTAGGGACCTCGTAGTACCATATCACCCCAATAGAGCGCTTCGCTCTCAGACTGCAGGCTTACTTGTAGTTCCTAGGGTTTGTAAGAGTAGAATGGGAGGCAGAGCCTTCAGCTTTCAGGCTCCTCTCCTGTGGAACCAGCTCCCAATTCAGATCAGGGAGACAGACACCCTCTCTACTTTTAAGATTAGGCTTAAAACTTTCCTTTTTGCTAAAGCTTATAGTTAGGGCTGGATCAGGTGACCCTGAACCATCCCTTAGTTATGCTGCTATAGACGTAGACTGCTGGGGGGTTCCCATGATGCACTGTTTCTTTCTCTTTTTGCTCTGTATGCACCACTCTGCATTTAATCATTAGTGATCGATCTCTGCTCCCCTCCACAGCATGTCTTTTTCCTGGTTCTCTCCCTCAGCCCCAACCAGTCCCAGCAGAAGACTGCCCCTCCCTGAGCCTGGTTCTGCTGGAGGTTTCTTCCTGTTAAAAGGGAGTTTTTCCTTCCCACTGTAGCCAAGTGCTTGCTCACAGGGGGTCGTTTTGACCGTTGGGGTTTTACATCATTATTGTATGGCCTTGCCTTACAATATAAAGCGCCTTGGGGCAACTGTTTGTTGTGATTTGGCGCTATATAAAAAAAAAAATTGATTGAATTGATTGATTATGTGCTGCCCTGATCTACCGGAAAATTAGCAAGACGGCGGCATCAAGAACCACGGCCCCTCGCTTGTCTGTCACGATTAATGAGCTGGGCAAGGAAATGCATTCTTAGACTGCGATGACTCTTGAACTCAGATGCAAATTGGATGACATCTTGGAGCAGATGCGCTCCTTGCAGATGAAGATGAAGATTTCGGAGGCCAGGGAATATTCTTAATTCATAATTGGGAATATTCTTAATTCATAATTGGGATTTGGTTGTTCAGGTGAAGCTGTAAAAAGTGTTTTTCACTGCTCAAACCACAACACGGCAGGCTTATCAGCCTGAAGGACAAATTGCCCTGCTGTTTTCCTCCAGAGGAATGTCTTCGGCCTTGGTGAACATTTGGCTGTTTCTTATCACAACTCACAAAGACAATAAACTGTTTCACAGGACTGAAGCATGCTCCACTCCCTCTCCCCACCCCTCTCCTACCCCCATAACCCCCCCCCCCACTCTTCTGCTCACGTCATCCCTTCCCTTCTGCAGGGGCAGCGCGGTTTTAGCTGCAGTAGGTCCCCCCCCAAGCTGACGGTGGCACGACTCAGGGTTGCTGCGAGACCTTCACCCACTTCACCCACTTGCCTCAATTCGGATAACGGACTTCTTCAAATTAAGTGCACATAAACAATGTCAAATATGTATGTGCTGTCTTTAATTCTGATGTGTGCCATTATTACGGTAAACAAGTAATAATTGTGGACTAATTGCTGTCTGAGGTAACTGGAGTGTAAACATAATTTCAACACTGTGAGATCAATAAAGTAGATCTCATGTGTGTTCATAAACGCTGTACCAGCCACTCCGCGTATGCACCTGGGGCACATGTGCGCACGCGAGCACAGGAGCTGTCCATCCAGAGGGTGCACAAACAGGTTGAAAACGGTCAGTGACCACCTTCTGTCAGTCCAGTGAAAAATCCCTTTAGGTGTTTGATCAGTATGTACTTGCATTGCTAGATTTTATTTGTCCGGCTGGACCCCTGTAACTGCTGTTGAACTGCGCTGGCAGTGCGCCAAATACCCACATGTGCGGAACTTTCAGATGCAGCCAATGGACTTTCTATTTTCTCTTTTTGCAAACTCTTTTTTGTTATCATTTTACTTGATATGCATCTTAACACAACTGTAGTTGGATTATTGTTGTGGGACAGCACTTCACATGGGATTTATTCGTACCAGAGGTGGATTATGTATTTGTCATCTGATCAAGGTTACCAGCAGACAGAGCAGCCGGGTGAAAGGGACTTGACCAGCTGTCTGTGCTGCACTGTGGAACATGAGGTACTGGGGCTAAATTACATGTTTATTTATGTTGTCATGTGCTAGGCAAACATTTCCACATCATACCTGCTTCAGACTTTAGGAGGAGTATGTGTAATAATACGTGTGTTACAGCAGTAACATCCCGTTCAGCTGCGTTGTGGCACTGCAACAAGCCTCTGAGGCACACACAGTGCCACATACATGTTATTACATAACAACCTTGCCTTTGCCCTCCCTGGCCGGGGTCCAGTGGTGGTGGAGGACAAACATGGCACAACATGTCGGCAGGCTTTGCTGTGACCAGTAGATCTCAGAGCTCAATCAACCACGATCAGATCATTTCAGATCCTGTTTTGATGCCTTCAGAATACATAAATTGTGGTCAGATAGTCGTGAAATAACACATCGACTGCCAGGCTGCCAACCATTGGTGAACTGGCAGAACAGCACTGCTTGTCCAGGGCCAGAAGAATAATCAGAATAATGAGGTCAAAACTGGAAAGATGTAAAGACAAAGTGGTAAATGGACTGCATTTATATAACGCTTTTACGTCTGCATCAGACGCTCAAAGCACTTTACAATAATAATAATAATAATAATAATATCACCTCCCCCAAGACAAGACACTGCCTGCTGTCGCATCTCTTCATATGATAACAAGATAATGAAAGATGCTAGCATTTACAAGATGTACTTTTGGTGCAGATAAACATCTTAACAAGAACACAGTGAGTCACTGTGCAGATATCAAGAACATACTGACCCAGTGCAAACTTGCTGACCGTCATCGCTCCAGATACATGCAACAATGCCTTAATATGTGTTAGAGCATTTGGAATAAATAATATTATTTAACATACATATTTCTAAGATCTATATTAAAATGTTACATGTAACATATAAACTTCCAACCACAACAGTCAGATGATGTTTCACTTGCTTACCCCATCAGCATAAAGTAACAATGGATGATGCCAGTCACCCTCTGCGCACCGCCATCAGCAACCAGAGGAGCCTCTTCAACCACAGACTGCTGCTTCCCAAGTGCAGGACCAACAGACTGAAAAAAAAACTCCTTTGTCCCTCAGGCCATCAGACTGGACAAGGAGGAGTAACAGGAAGACAGAGGACAGGAAGGAGAGGACAGTAGTAGCCAGTAAACCAGCATTTATCAGTATGTCTGGTATTTATATTTACTCGGAAACATCCTCTGATTCACCAAATTGTAGCTCAGAGTTGGAAGTTGTTTGAAGAGAAGTCGATTCAGTTTGCAGATCTGTGTTCCAACAGGGAGATGATACGATTGTCACAGCAGAGTTCAGCATCTCATTCATTTCTGCTCATTTTTTCTGTCTCCGCAGTTCTTTTTTCACCCCGTGACCCAGCCAGCTTGTCCCCTTATTCATACTCCAAACATGCACTTACAGTTCAAAGAGATGCATTTTTTATTTACACCCATGAAATATTGAAATGCTTATGCAACGCGAACTCAATCATGTGGACATACTGTAAGAACCATATTAGGAAGGAGCACAGGGCCCCATCTAACACAGGCTTCCTTTTTCAGGCTTATTTAGCTTTTAGTGCAGATTATAATTATAAAAACTCTATTTGCAATTATTTGTACAAGGCCTCATTTTCAGTATTTATATATCATTTAAATAATTCAAGTGCAGAACATGTCAGCATTCAAGGTTGTTCCTAGCTCATTTACATGAACATTTACAGTCATAGTTTTGCAGATTAATTAAGGAAGAAGAAAACACTTGACAAATGATCACAAAGCATTTTATTTCAAAAGGTTCCCTGTTCAATAGATACAGGAAAAGCCTACAGCAGTAAATTAAGCTAAGTGCATTGGAGTTGTGTTAGAAGGTGTATTTGAAGAATATATAGTCAGTAATGACTGCAATATTACTTGCTGGAGAAGCTGAGAGAAATAAATTTTAATAATAATATTATAGTATTGCAGCGATACCAGGACCCTGATAAGTGGTGGAACGTAAATGAATGAATAAATGATAGTATTATTCTACCAATGATTTGACCGATAGAAGCCAGTGTAACTATGAGCTGACCAAGTGGACACGCATTTATTGCATTTGAGTTATTACCTACACAACCTGGGTGACTGGACTACTACACTCAAGCCAGCACATGCAGTATTACTGGCAAAGACAAAATGCTTTTTTTAAAAATAAATCCCACAAAGTACATCTGATCTTCAAGAGGTCATATTGGTCACCAGCTGTATTTGAAACAGATATGAATATAATTCATTCATGAAAAAAAAGAAGAAATTTCTTTGCACCAGGGTTCTTGGAGCTCATTCTCCAGAAATTGTGAAACAATCTTGGTGAGATTGCAAAGGCCATGAAACAACTGAGGGTGGAGCAAAACAACTGAGGGTGTAGAAAACCAACTGAAGGTCTAGAAAACAACTAAGGGTGGGGAAAAACAACTGAGGATGGAGAAAAACAACTAAGGGTCTAGAAAACAACCAACGGTGGAGAAAAACAACTGAGGGTGGAGAAAAACAACTAAGGGTGGGGAAAAACAACGGAGGATGGGAAAAACAACTGAGGGTCTAGAAAACAACTAAAGGTGGGGAAAAACAACTGAGGGTGGAGCAAAACAACTGAAGGTCTAGAAAACAACTAAGGGTGGAGAAAAACAACTAAGGGCCTCGAAAACAACTGAGGTTGGGAAAAACAATTGAGGGTGGAGAAAAACATCTGAGGGTGGAGAAAAACAACTAAGGGTCTAGAAAACACCTAATTGTTGGGAAAAACAACTGAGGGTGGAGAAAAACAACTAAGGGTCTAGAAAACAACTAAGGGTGGGGAAAAACAACTGAGGATGGAGAAAAACAACTAAGGGTCTAGAAAACAACTAAGGGTTGGGAAAACCAACTGAAGGTCTAGAAAACAACTAAGGGTGGGGAAAAACAACTGAGGATGGAGAAAAACAACTAAGGGTCTAGAAAACAACCAACGGTGGAGAAAAACAACTGAGGGTGGAGAAAAACAACTAAGGGTGGGGAAAAACAACGGAGGATGGGAAAAACAACTGAGGGTCTAGAAAACAACTAAAGGTGGGGAAAAACAACTGAGGGTGGAGCAAAACAACTGAAGGTCTAGAAAACAACTAAGGGTGGAGAAAAACAACTAAGGGCCTCGAAAACAACTGAGGTTGGGAAAAACAACTGAGGGTGGAGAAAAACATCTGAGGGTGGAGAAAAACAACTAAGGGTCTAGAAAACACCTAATTGTTGGGAAAAACAACTGAGGGTGGAGAAAAACAACTAAGGGTCTAGAAAACAACTAAGGGTGGGGAAAAACAACTGAGGATGGAGAAAAACAACTAAGGGTCTAGAAAACAACTAAGGGTTGGGAAAAACAACTGAGGGTCTAGAAAACAATCAATGGTGGAGAAAAACTGAGGGTGGAGAAAAACAACTAAGGGTGGGGAAAAACAACTGAGGATGGGAAAAACAACTGAGGGTCTAGAAAACAACTAAGGGTTGGGAAAAACAACTGAGGATGGAGAAAAACAACTGAGGGTGGAGAAAAACAACTAAGGGTCTAGAAAACAACTGAGGTTGGGAAAAACAACTGAGGGTGGAGAAAAACAACTGAGGGTGGAGAAAAACAACTAAGGGTCTAGAAAACAACTAAGGGTGGGGAAAAACAACTGAGGATGGAGAAAAACAACTAAGGGTCTAGAAAACAACTAAGGGTTGGGAAAAACAACTGAGGGTCTAGAAAACAATCAATGGTGGAGAAAAACTGAGGGTGGAGAAAAACAACTGAGGATGGGAAAAACAACTGAGGGTCTAGAAAACAATTAAGGGTTGGGAAAAACAACTGAGGATGGAGAAAAACAACTGAGGGTGGAGAAAAACAACTAAGGGTCTAGAAAACAAGTAAGGGTTGGGAAAAACAACTGAGGGTGGAGAAAAACAACTAAGGGTCTAGAAAACAACTAAGGGTGGGGGAAAACAACTGAGGATGGAGAAAAACAACTAAGGGTCTAGAAAACAACTAAGGGTTGGGAAAAACAACTGAGGGTGGAGCATAACAACTGAGGGTCTAGAAAACAACTAAGGGTGGGGAAAAACAACTGAGGATGGAGAAAAACAACTAAGGGTCTAGAAAACAACTAAAGGTTGGGAAAAACAACTGAGGGTGGAGCATAACAACTGAGGGTCTAGAAAACAACTAAGGGTTGGGAAAAACAACTGAGGATGGAGAAAAGCAACTGAAGGTCGAGAAAACAACTAAAGGTGGGGAAAAACAACTGAGGGTGGAGAAAAACAACTAAGGGTTTAGAAAACAACTAAGGGTTGAGAAAAGCAACTGAAGGTCGAGAAAACAACTAAAGGTGGGGAAAAACAACTGAGGGTGGAGAAAAACAACTAAGGGTTTAGAAAACAACTAAGGGTTGGGAAAAACAACTGAGGGTCTAGAAAACAACTAAAGTGTTGGGAAAGTGTAGTGACACGGACCCACAACAGGGGGCGTAAATGAACGGACAATGGAAGGAGTCAAATTATAACACTTTACTGTTGTGAATGTCACAACGAAACACAGCAGATTCAGAATGTGCAACAGTCAATTAATAAAGGTGTCGTGTGGGCAGGCTCGACGATAGGAGACGCCCGTCTGGAAACGAACCGGAACCACACGATTTCCACCGCCACCTGAACCCAAGGAATACTGGAGCCGCCAAGTCCCGGAGTCCCCAGGTGGCCACCTTCCCGGCGTGTCGGATCTGGTACTGCTGGCAGAAAGCAAAAGACAGTCAAAGGGTGGGTGTGTGAACACCCAGTAACAATGGTGGGAATGCCACCTCCACCTCTCACTCAACACGTTGCAGCGGTCTCAGATGAAAAGGAGCGCCGTCTTGCACAGCCTCCGCAAAAACGACCGGTTCTCCTGCAAACACTCACAATAACAGATTTATAAATCACAAAAGGCTGAGAGTATTACCTCCAGATGAAGATGATATCTCGGCAGTTTGGTGGAGGTGTCTTCCTGCTTTTATACCAGATGTGATGATTAGTGACAGCTGTCACGGATGATGGGTGACAGCTGTCACCACGGCTTGTTCCTGAGGCGGCAGCGCCCTCTCGTGCCTGAAGCCCGCACTTCAGGCAGGGCGCCTTCTGGTGGTGGGCCAGCAGTACCTCCTCTTCAGCGGCCCACACAACATAAAGGTGGGGAAAAACAACTAAGGGTTTAGAAAACAACTAAAGGTGGGGAAAAACAACTGAGGGTGGAGAAAAACAACTAAGGGTTTATAAAACAACTAAGGGTTGGGAAAAACAACTGAGGATGGAGAAAAACAACTAAGGGTTTATAAAGCAACTAAGGGTTGGGAAAAACAACTGAGGATGGGAAAAACAACTGAGGGTCTAGAAAACAAGTAAGGGTTGGGAAAAACAACTGAGGGTGGAGAAAAACAACTAAGGGTCTGGAAGACAACTAAGGGTTGAGAAAAAGAACTGAGGTTGGAGAAAAACAACTGAGGGTGGAGAAAACAACTGTGGGTCTAGAAAACAACTAAGGGTGGAGAAAAACAACTGAGGGTGGAACAAAATAACTGAAGGTCTAGAAAACAACTAAGGGTGGGGACAAACAACTAAGGGTCTAGAAAACAACTGAGGGTGGAGAAAAACAACTAAGGGTGGAGAAAACCAACTGAGGGTGGAGCAAAACAACTGAATGTCTAGAAAACAACTAAAGGTGGGGAAAAACAACTGAGGGTGGAGAAAAACAACTAAGGGTCTAGAAAATAACTAAGGTTTGGGAAAAACAACTGAGGTTGGGAAAAACAACTGAGGGTGGAGAAAAACATCTGAGGGTGGAGAAAAACAACTAAGGGTCTAGAAAACAACTAAGGGTTGGGGAAAACAACTGAGGGTGGAGAAAAACAACTAAGGGTCTAGAAAACAACTAAGGGTGGGGAAAACAACTGAGGATGGAGAAAAACAACTAAGGGTCTAGAAAACAACTAAGGGTTGGGGAAAACAACTGAGGGTGGAGGATAACAACTGAGGGTCTAGAAAACAACTAAGGGTGGAGGAAAACAACTGAGGGTCTAGAAAACAACTAAGGGTTGGGAAAAACAACTGAGGTTGAGAAAAACAACTAAGGGTCTAGAAAACAACTAAGGGTTGGGAAAAACAACTGAGGGAGGAGAAAAACAACTAAGGGTCTAGAAAACAACTAAGCATGGGGGAAAACAATTGAGGATGGAGAAAAACAACTAAAGGTCTAGAAAACAACTAAGGGTTGGGAAAAACAACTGAGGGTGGAGAAAAATAAGGGTGGAGCAAAACAACTGAGGGTCTAGAAAACAACTGAGGGTGGAGAAAAACAACTGAGGGTGAAGAAAAATAACTAAGGGTGGAGCAAAACAACTGAGGGTGGAGCAAAACAACTGAGGGTGGAGAAAAACAACTGAGGGTGGAGAAAAACAACTGAGGCTGGAGAAAAACAACTGAGGGTGGAGAAAAACAACTGAAGGTCTAGAAAACAACTAAGGGTGGGGAAAAACAAATGAGGGTGGAGCAAAACATCTGAGGGTCTAGAAAACAACTGAGGGTGGAGAAAAACAACTAAGGGTGGAGCAAAACAACTGAGGGTCTAGAAAACAACTAAGGGTGGTGAAAAACAACTGAGGGTCTAGAAAACAACTAAGGGTGGAGCAAAACAACTGAGGGTCTAGAAAACAACTGAGGGTGGAGAAAAACAACTAAGGGTGGAGCAAAACAACTGAGGGTCTAGAAAACAACTAAGGGTGGGGAAAAACAACTGAGGGTGGAACAAAACAACTGAAGGTCTAGAAAACAACTAAGGGTGGGGAAAAACAACTGAGGGTCTAGAAAACAACTGAGGGTGGAGCAAAACATCTGAGGATCTCGAAAACAACTGAGGGTGGGGAAAAACAACTGAGGGTGGAGAAAAGCCTAGGGATTTGTGACACTGAAGCTGAGTTTCTCCAGGCAGGTGGAGATGCTGTTCTCCTGCATTGTAAAGTCTTACGCCAGTATCTCACTGGGCCGCGACTGTTGGAGATCTGAATAGTGAGCAAATATGCAAATGAGTGACATATTCGCAGTTGGTCTCCGATTGAAGCACAAAGTGCTCAGCTGATATTAATCTGATGTATCCTGCTATTATCCATGTGAATAGATACAGTAACGATACAATAACAGCCCTGTAAATGACAATAAAATAAAATAATTATACATAAATAATAATAACAAAGCCTTTATCTCCACCCAGGAGAAAAAATACAGTGCCCTCCAAAAGTATTGGAACACTTACTATTTCGCACATTTTAATTGGTTTATGTCTTGTCAAAGACAAAAAACAAACAAACAAACAAAAAACAACAACAAAGAAACCCCAAAAACAAATTATAAAATTATCTTCCTAAAACTCAAACTGAAAGCAAATCTGTCAAACTTTATATAAATGAATTTAAAATATACAAGCCAAGATGATGGGTTGCATGTTATAGACAAGATTGGGTAGGATTACTTTAAAAGAATACATGTGGATTACATGTATGTATGTACATACATTTGGATTACTTGTAATCTGATTACCTTTGGATTACATTTCAAAGTAATCCTACCCAACGTTGGTTATAGAACGCTTTGGTATAATACCTGTAAATGATCAGTTTCATGGCTAGTTTTTTTTTAGACAAGTCAGGGGTTGGATACATGAACATTTTCAAGTCACTGAATATGTCTTCTACTTTTTTTTAATCAATTATGAAGAAATGTATGACACTCTATGGTAAATCTGTATGGAGTAGATCAGGGGTGGGCAATCATGTGCCATGAAGGGCCGAGACACTGCAGAGTTTCCTTCTACCAGTCACCTCAGCAGGTGATTTCCTTCATGTTCAGGTGTTTATGTTCATGGGAGAAGCTCATTAGCAACCCACCTGCTGAGGTGATTGGTTGCAACGAAAACCTGCAGTGTCTCTGCCCTCGTTGCCCACCCCTGGAGTAGATAGTTATTTTACAACCACAGCTGGAGTGTGAAATGTCACACTCACAAGAGTCAAGACAGAAGTCAGACTACCAGAGCAAGAATTTTAGCTGAGGAAGCTTCTGCGATTTGAAGCGAAACGTCCTCGTGTCAAACAACCCAGTCCAGTCGAAGATTCAAGCTTCTCTACAACCTTTCATTTGTTGTAATGCAGATATTTTATTAAAAGAATTTAAATAATTGGATGGGGCTGATCCAATCCAATATTGGTACTGGATTCTGATTCAACGTAATTCACGGATTGGAAAATTCCGATCCAACCTGCGGACATTTCCGATCCAGAAGTGTCTGTGTGTGTTTTCTGCTGGCTGCTCTGCTCACTGGCTGCAAAATGTGGAATGGATTTCTTGAATGGAGGCATGTCTCAATGAGATGCCGAGTATTGAGACCTGGCTCCATAAATCCCTTACACAGTTTGCAGCTAGCTAGCATTAAGCCGCCCTGTGGCTGAGTAACTTTCATCAAAACATGTGCTCTGTATTTTACACGAAACACCGCACAGCAAGACAGGAACGTGCAATTTTTGCAAAGCTGTTTTCCCGATAAGCGGAAGCTCTGTCGCAACCTAAAATACGGCAAACTTCATCAAACATTTGAAAAAGCACCACATTAAAGAGAACGAGGATTTTTTAGCTGGGATCAGAAAGACAAAAGGAGCCAGCAACAAGGGTGTAGCGATTTACCAAGACTGACTTGGTGATTGACACATTTCTGCTTTCACACATCTGCCATCATATTATAACAGTATTTACAGTGCTTTTACAAATGGATCAGAGACGTCCACAACTTTACAGCACAAAGTCGGTAAAAGACGAAATTGTACAGCTTACCTTTGTTTTGTAAAAAGAAAAGCTTTATGAGGGTCAAATTAGTCCATCACAAAGCATAATCCAGAGACGGAGAACTTTAACCCCTTAAAGTAGACCTGCATTGAAATAAATGCAGTCAGATCTTTGGACCAAAAAATGACTTACATTTACACATAAGATCCTTCTGAATGTAGTAAAGTAAATCTGGAAGCCCAGATCTGTCATTCAACGGAGAAATCTTCATTTAAAAATGACAAATTTACAGCTAATATTTAGCCCTCTGCAAAACTGTCCGTCTCATCATGGACGCTGCCGAGACGTCACGGAGAAGACCCTCTCCCAGCATGCATTGCGCGCCAACTGTAATTTGTGGATTTACGTCAGTTTGCATCTGCACCTTTTTCTTGTCTTATACGGAAGGATCTACTTTTTTAAAACTTGATATTGTCTTGCGGCACGTTTGGTGAGTACACATTTCTTTTATTTGTGCTTGAAAATTATTTTGGGGGACTTTTTCATACGCCCGTTTGATTGAGTGGTGTCGCAATGAAAATCTACTGTCTTTCGCCTCCGGTACCATCGCGGGATATCAATCAATCAATCAATCAATCAATTTTTTTTTATATAGCGCCAAATCACAACAAACAGTTGCCCCAAGGCGCTTTATATTGTAAGGCAAGGCCATACAATAATTATGTAAAACCCCAACGGTCAAAACGACCCCCTGTGAGCAAGCACTTGGCTACAGTGGGAAGGAAAAACTCCCTTTTAACAGGAAGAAACCTCCAGCAGAACCAGGCTCAGGGAGGGGCAGTCTTCTGCTGGGACTGGTTGGGGCTGAGGGAGAGAACCAGGAAAAAGACATGCTGTGGAGGGGAGCAGAGATCGATCACTAATGATTAAATGCAGAGTGGTGCATACAGAGCAAAAAGAGAAAGAAACAGTGCATCATGGGAACCCCCCAGCAGTCTATGTCTATAGCAGCATAACTAAGGGATGGTTCAGGGTCACCTGATCCAGCCCTAACTATAAGCTTTAGCAAAAAGGAAAGTTTTAAGCCTAATCTTAAAAGTAGAGAGGGTGTCTGTCTCCCTGATCTGAATTGGGAGCTGGTTCCACAGGAGAGGAGCCTGAAAGCTGAAGGCTCTGCCTCCCATTCTACTCTTACAAACCCTAGGAACTACAAGTAAGCCTGCAGTCTGAGAGCGAAGCGCTCTATTGGGGTGATATGGTACTATGAGGTCCCTAAGATAAGAAGGGACCTGATTATTCAAAACCTTATAAGTAAGAAGAAGAATTTTTAATTCTATTCTAGAATTAACAGGAAGCCAATGAAGAGAGGCCAATATGGGTGAGATATGCTCTCTCCTTCTAGTCCCCGTTAGTACTCTAGCTGCAGCATTTTGAATTAACTGAAGGCTTTTTAGGGAACTTTTAGGACAACCTGATAATAATGAATTACAATAGTCCAGCCTAGAGGAAATAAATGCATGAATTAGTTTTTCAGCATCACTCTGAGACAAGACCTTTCTAATTTTAGAGATATTGCGTAAATGCAAAAAAGCAGTCCTACATATTTGTTTAATATGCGCATTGAATGACATATCCTGATCAAAAATAACTCCAAGATTTCTCACAGTATTACTAGAGGTCAGGGTAATGCCATCCAGAGTAAGGATCTGGTTAGACACCATGTTTCTAAGATTTGTGGGGCCAAGTACAATAACTTCAGTTTTATCTGAGTTTAAAAGCAGGAAATTAGAGGTCATCCATGTCTTTATGTCTGTAAGGCAGTCCTGCAGTTTAGCTAATTGGTGTGTGTCCTCTGGCTTCATGGATAGATAAAGCTGGGTATCATCTGCGTAACAATGAAAATTTAAGCAATACCGTCTAATAATACTGCCTAAGGGAAGCATGTATAAAGTGAATAAAATTGGTCCTAGCACAGAACCTTGTGGAACTCCATAATTAACTTTAGTCTGTGAAGAAGATTCCCCATTTACATGAACAAATTGTAATCTATTAGACAAATATGATTCAAACCACCGCAGCGCAGTGCCTTTAATACCTATGGCATGCTCTAATCTCTGTAATAAAATTTTATGGTCAACAGTATCAAAAGCAGCACTGAGGTCTAACAGAACAAGCACAGAGATGAGTCCACTGTCCGAGGCCGTAAGAAGATCACTTGTAACCTTCACTAATGCTGTTTCTGTACTATGATGAATTCTAAAACCTGACTGAAACTCTTCAAATAGACCATTCCTCTGCAGATGATCAGTTAGCTGTTTTACAACTACCCTTTCAAGAATTTTTGAGAGAAAAGGAAGGTTGGAGATTGGCCTATAATTAGCTAAGATAGCTGGGTCAAGTGATGGCTTTTTAAGTAATGGTTTAATTACTGCCACCTTAAAAGCCTGTGGTACATAGCCAACTAACAAAGATAGTTTGATCATATTTAAGATCGAAGCATTAAATAATGGTAGGGCTTCCTTGAGCAGCCTGGTAGGAATGGGGTCTAATAAACATGTTGATGGTTTGGATGAAGTAACTAATGAAAATAACTCAGACAGAACAATCTGAGAGAAAGAGTCTAACCAAATACCGGCATCACTGAAAGCAGCCAAAGATAACGATACGTCTTTGGGATGGTTATGAGTAATTTTTTCTCTAATAGTTAAAATTTTGTTAGCAAAGAAAGTCATGAACTCATTACTAGTTAAAGTTAATGGAATACTCAGCTCAATAGAGCTCTGACTCTTTGTCAGCCTGGCTACAGTGCTGAAAAGAAACCTGGGGTTGTTCTTATTTTCTTCAATTAGTGATGAGTAGAAAGATGTCCTAGCTTTACGGAGGGCTTTTTTATAGAGCAACAGACTCTTTTTCCAGGCTAAGTGAAGATCTTCTAAATTAGTGAGACGCCATTTCCTCTCCAACTTACGGGTTATCTGCTTTAAGCTACGAGTTTGTGAGTTATACCACGGAGTCAGGCACTTCTGATTTAACGCTCTCTTTTTCAGAGGAGCTACAGCATCCAAAGTTGTCTTCAATGAGGATGTAAAACTATTGACGAGATACTCTATCTCACTTACAGAGTTTAGGTAGCTACTCTGCACTGTGTTGGTATATGGCATTAGAGAACATAAAGAAGGAATCATATCCTTAAACCTAGTTACAGCGCTTTCTGAAAGACTTCTAGTGTAATGAAACTTATTCCCCACTGCTGGGTAGTCCATCAGAGTAAATGTAAATGTTATTAAGAAATGATCAGACAGAAGGGAGTTTTCAGGGAATACTGTTAAGTCTTCTATTTCCATACCATAAGTCAGAACAAGATCTAAGATATGATTAAAGTGGTGGGTGGACTCATTTACATTTTGAGCAAAGCCAATAGAGTCTAATAATAGATTAAATGCAGTGTTGAGGCTGTCATTCTCAGCATCTGTGTGGATGTTAAAATCGCCCACTATAATTATCTTATCTGAGCTAAGCACTAAGTCAGACAAAAGGTCTGAAAATTCACAGAGAAACTCACAGTAACGACCAGGTGGACGATAGATAATAACAAATAAAACTGGTTTTTGGGACTTCCAATTTGGATGGACAAGACTAAGATAAAAGCTTTCAAATGAATTAAAGCTCTGTCTGTGTTTTTGATTAATTAATAAGCTGGAATGGAAGATTGCTGCTAATCCTCCGCCTCGGCCCGTGCTACGAGCATTCTGACAGTTAGTGTGACTCGGGGGTGTTGACTCATTTAAACTAACATATTCATCCTGCTGTTACCAGGTTTCTGTAAGGCAGAATAAATCAATATGTTGATCAATTATTATATCATTTACTAACAGGGACTTAGAAGAGAGAGACCTAATGTTTAATAGACCACATTTAACTGTTTTAGTCTGTGGTGCAGTTGAAGGTGCCATATTATTTTTTCTTTTTTCTTTTTATGCTTAAATAGATTTTTGCTGGTTATTGGTGGTCTGGGAGCAGACACCATCTCTACGGGGATGGGGTAATGAGGGGATGGCAGGGGGAGAGAAGCTGCAGAGAGGTGTGTAAGACTACAACTCTGCTTCCTGGTCCCAACCCTGGATAGTCACGGTTTGGAGGATTTAAGAAAATTGGCCAAATTTCTAGAAATGAGAGCTGCTCCATCCAAAGTGGGATGGATGCTGTCTCTCCTAACAAGACCAGGTTTTCCCCAGAAGCTTTGCCAATTATCTATGAAGCCCACCTCATTTTTTGGACACCACTCAGACAGCCAGCAATTCAAGGAGAACATGCGGCTAAACATGTCACTCCCGGTCTGATTGGGGAGGGGCCCAGAGAAAACTACAGAGTCCGACATTGTTTTTGCAAAGTTACACACCGATTCAATGTTAATTTTAGTGACCTCCGATTGGCGTAACCAGGTGTCATTACTGCCGACGTGAATTACAATCTTACCAAATTTACGCTTAGCCTTAGCCAGCAGTTTCAAATTTCCTTCAATGTCGCCTGCTCTGGCCCCCGGAAGACAATTGACTATGGTTGCTGGTGTCGCTAACTTCACATTTCTCAAAACAGAGTCGCCAATAACCAGAGTTTGATCCTCGGCGGGTGTGTCGTCGAGTGGGGAAAAACGGTTAGAAATGTGAACGGGTTGGCGGTGTACACGGGGCTTCTGTTTAGGGCTACGCTTCCTCCTCACAGTCACCCAGTCGGCCTGCTTTCCCGGCTGCTCGGGATCTGCCAGAGGGGAACTAACGGCGGCTAAGCTACGTTGGTCCGCACCGACTACAGGGGCCTGGCTAGCTGTAGAATTTTCCACGGTGCGGAGCCGAGTCTCCAATTCGCCCAGCCTGGCCTCCAAAGCTATGAATAAGCTACACTTATATATGGATATGGAGGCGAGACCCGCAAAGAATCCCAGTCATTAAAAATATATAAACCTCTCTCAGCGTCCATGGAGCTCTGGGGCTCCGATTGCCGAGACATGCGGTGCTGTGGATTTTGCCGCAAGAAGTCTGTCCTTGCAGCAACAGGTGTACCAGCCACTTCGCATTAAAACAGCGAGCGTAATCTCAGGACTTGTGCCAAGTGTGCTGCAGCTCCATTCAGTAGACAGAGAGGTGATGCCGGTGTTGTGCGCTGAATCTGGCACAACACTGGCTGCAAAACAGACACGGGCGGTGTGAGTGGCCCGCGTCAGCGGTTAACGAGCTCGTTAATGAGCCCGCAGACTTAATAAGCACAGCGGAGGCAGAGAGCGGGAGAGGAAGAACGGCGCCCGCTGTCGATGTCGTTGCTGATCTGAGCACACAGATCTGTATCTCACATTCATTGCAGCTTACTTTTGGATGTTCAAACCAGGACGTGTATAAGTAACATTACTAACAGATAAAATCAATTTCAATGCGGGATCAGACTGAAGGCGGGAGTGCGTCGTCTTGTCCCTGACGTCATGGAAATTATACTGTTTTCACAGAGGGCTAAATTTTAGCTGCAAATTTGTCATTTTTAAACGAAGATTTCTCCACTGAATTACAAATTTGGGCTTACAGATTTACTTTACTGCATTCACAAGGGTCTTATAAATACATATCAGCTATTTCTTTCTGAAATCTGACCACATTTATTTCAATGCAGGTCTACTTTAAAACTGTCACGCATGTCATTGCATAACATGGAGTTACAAAGCTGCAGCTGCATAAATCAGGCTTTAAATTAGTTAAATAAATCATCATAAATTGTAAATTTATCTAAATTTGATGGCTTAACCCTTTATCTACGGCGATGGCGCCCACACCATATTTTCCATATGCGTATTTTTTTTTACTGTAACTCCGCCATAGTTTGTCCAATCCGAATGATTCAAAGTGCATTGTTAAGCTAACACCAAGGGCTTTCCAACGATATATGGTGTATTACGGTAAACATAAGCCTGTGACGTCATAACGCAGAGGAAAAACACGGAAGTTTCACACTAGTGCGCCGCTGATTCTCATTATCTTACGTTCTCATGTAAGCCCTCAATCTGAAAAATTTCAACACTGACAGCAAGCCAAGAACCCGTGCTTTCCATCAGTATCCTATATGTTGCATATATTACGGTAAAGTGCGTTCGGTGACTTTTGAAACGAGGAAAAAGTATGAAAAAGAGCCCAAAAGTGACAGAAAAGTACAGAGACAGACAGCAAACATAAATGTAGTAATTTTTGAGGAAAAGGCAGAGTGTTAGTGTCATTTGTGAAGGTGTGTGTGCGTGTTTGTGTGGGTGTGATGGCTCCATCAGCCACAAGCCACTGCCCGGTGCCAACAAGCAGTGGAAACCCAGCTTGCCAGCGATACACAAAGGGGCGGCGTTCTTGCAAGGTCTGCAAGAGGTCAACCTGCTGGATGTGCAAACTTTGTAAAATTGGCCTCTGTCTTCAGCCAGACAGAAACTGTTACAAACAGTACCACACTGACTGATGGAGTTTAGATCTAATTTTGATTCTTGGTTATATATTTGTTTATAGTTTGACACTTTATTGTTTTATTCATATTGTATAATTTTGCACAAAATGAGTGATCAAATGAGTGATTTATTGCACATTTTAATAATACAGATAATGATTTATATATTTATATATAGTTTTGCACTTTGTTTGTTGTTATTCATATTGTTTGGTTCTGCACTTTAAAATTGGTTACTTTTTGCATATTTTCGCCTTGTAAAATGTTTACTTTTGCACTGTTTCTGCACTGTTTCTGAGTTCTAGACACAAAAAATTAATTATTTTGATTGTAAACACGTACAGCTTCCTGTTAAAAATGTGAAATCCAAACTTCCTTTACATAGCAATCATTTTTCACTAAAAAACTGGAAAAAAAATCAAGTTAGTTTTTGTGTTTTTTCTCATTTTAAATGCTAAAACTTACAAATAATGTGTATAAATAGTTAATCAGGTGTAATATAATTGAAATTCAGGTACTCTTGGAAAAGGGTACCAAAGCACACAAACAAAGAACATTATTTCTTAATAAAAAATTATAACCAATTGTCCATTTATAGCCTCAGTAAGGAAAGGGTTAATAGCTTTATATTTATTTTGATAGTACCTGTACTTGGATGTGTTGCTGTATGTGGCTAAATGATTTAAAAAAAATGTTGAAAACATTAAAAGTTCATTCAGTAGTTCAGTGCAGTTGGAACCAAAATGGCGCCATGTTCTGAGTTGACGCCACTCTCTCTAATCAAGGCACTCTATGGTAGACATTAGAGCCCGACCGATATATCAGCCAGCCGATATTATCGGCCGATATAAGCCCTTTTCAAAGTACTCACTATCGGCTGAAATTTTGCCGATAGAACGCCGATAATTTCTCATAAACAGAACAGTTACAGAAATAATGTTTGTCGGCAATGTAAAATGTCCTTGCACAGTTTGTCCAGTAGATGGAGCTCTGACTCCATTCAACTGAGAGATGCTTACACCCCTGCTTAAATGTGTTCATCACTGCCCCAGTAGTTCACTGTCACACTGCACTGATCGGCTGACAAAAGCATACAAGTAAGTTTATAAGGATGTTGTTTGTAATAACTTTGCAATTACATTCACCCCACATTTCAGTTCAACGTTTTCAGTTCAACTCAGTTTGATTAACTCAGTTTATGGAGGAATGTGTCAAATGTGCTTCATTGCGTCGGTCACACTTTTTATTAAGCCCACGTTGTGTAGACCTTATTTCTAGCATGAAAAATGTTCGTTTACTGCTAAGAGGTTGAAACATTCAGATTCACTGGTCATCCGAAAGGGTTCTGGAATTACTGCCATTCGCCATTAACCCTCTGGGGCCAACGCCGTTGTATACAACGGCTGGGACCAAGGTTTACTAAATTGTAAATAACTTTTTAATGATACGAGATAGTAACATACTTTTTTTTTGCTGAAAATTTAACTCTGCGGACTTTTGATCCACCATCGGCCATCTTGGTACTCCTCATAAAAGATGTGTGATGACGTGCGCAATGTGAGTGTCCAATCAGAATTGGTTCTCCATCACATGGCTTTCCAAAATTCAATCGTATGACAGATTTACCTCATGTGATATGGCAAAGATCATTTTCAGGAGTGATATCTTACTAGTTGGCCTGTTTGAATAGCCCCCTTCCTGCTCCAATTGCATTTTTGCATTTTTTGAACTTGAAAATTCTTCTCTGTTATAAAGTTAATCAGTATGAGGACAAAGCTTCAGCTTTTAGCTCATACCTTTTTTGTTAAGAATCCAAAAAAGAACATTTTATTCATTTAAAACATATCAGCCGATTTATCGATTATCTGCATTTTTTTCATCCAAATATCGTTATCGGCCTCAAAAAATCCATATCGGTCGGGCTCTAGTAGACATTATTATACATGGCACGTTTAGGTCATACCGACAGGCTTTGTCCAGCCAGATCTATCTCGAGGTTCCCTCGTATGCTCTCAAATAATTTTGGATCCTGTTGTGCCACCATTGAAATATGTAAATTGCGGTCAGATGGTCGACAGATTACACATGGATCGCCATCGGATAGGTGTCCCATCTCGACAGTGCCTGGAGAATTTTGAACATGTGCATCACACTTGGGGCTGCCGGACGATTTTGACCGTGTCGACTTCTGCAGATGGCGGTCAGAACGTTTTGGAACTGAAATCTGACACTTTTTTCGGATGTGCGCCGATTCATAACTCTGACGCCATTCTGCTGATTCCGGCTATGTGTGACGGAGGTATTAATTATCTCAATTAGTCAGTGAGAAGCTTTGAGAATCAATTTCCATCGATTTCTGTAATCTTTTGGAATCTTCCATGCTGATTAAGGAGGCATTGATGTTGATGTATGTAAACCTTTGACCCAATCAAAATCTGATATCATGAATAAAAAACGAAATGAATCTATCTTGTAAGTATTAGTTTTTGAAGTGACTAATGCTGCCATTATTTCCTTATAAATCTGTTTTGGAATGATAGCCAGGGTGTATGTAAACTTCAGTTTGCAACTGCAGAGTGATGTAACATAGAGGAGCTCTATCAGGCCTAACTTTGAGTTTCTAAATGCACATTGCTAAAAAAGTGTTACTATATGGATGTTTAACATCAACCCTGAGCCATATTTTACTGGAAAAGTTAGATACATTTATATTTTTGCACACCATGACCTCTTTAAAGGGTTTTGGACTCAGTAATGAAGCAGGTCATCGTGTTTCTCCAGCTGGACTTTGCGATGAGGCTCGTGCCGGTTCGGGCTGTGTGAGGTCTGAAGGGCTTAACAAAGGCAAGAAAAAGAGGTTGGTGAAGGAGCTGCACGCTTCCCGGCCTGCGTGGCGTGACTGATGTGAGGAGAAATGTTTGGGTGGTGAGGAGTGGGGGGGCCGGTCTGCCCCGAGTCCCAGTCGAGCCTCATCAGGAGATCACCTCTCTCTCTGCTCCTCCAGCCCTCCCCGGCTGGACAAAAGGCTAAGTGGTGTGAAGCAGCGAGCTCTCCGACAAGCTCCATTACTCCTCCTCAGCCAATTTCCCGAGTCTTGCTTGTCAGCGGCAAGGTGATGGGATGGGTGTCAGGGAGGAACGGGTCGATGGAGGGGGTAGGGTAGAATAAAGTCTCATTTATTTACTGGCTTCCTAATCAATTTTATGACCCCTTTAGTAACTTTGTGGCGAGGCTGTAAAAATAGCAACTTGTGCCTTGTTAAGCAGATTCTTTAGCTTTCACTCTGAGATTGTTTGGTCGCGTGTCTCCTCCTGCACTCAGCAAGTGAGATGGTGCAGTGGCGAGAGTCAAAGAGAGAAGAAGCTGTGTGTCGTGGCCAACGTGGAGCTTGTTAGTATCGATCTCCTCACATTGAGCACCCTTTCATTTATAATTCATCTCTGGCTGTGTGATGTGCACAGATGGAGATTTGGAGGGGTTGAACTTGTGGAGATGTGTTTTAGTAGCTTTTCATTAGCTCTGTGAAATGCTTTGTTGTGACGCCTCTGAGTGTTATAATGAGCCACAGGAGGGTGTTGGGTCGCAGCTTATAGAGAACACCTGTCTGTCACTGGAGGTTCTGTGGATGAGCTTCTCTCCTCCAGGCCTGATGGTTTCTGGGACGCATTACAGGAGGGTGGGGTGTGGTTGGGGTGGGGAGCAGAATATCTTTTTTCTGCAGCCCTCAGTTTGAATGAGGTGAAGGGGTGGTGGTGGGGGGGGGGGGGGGGGGGGGGGGCGCTCCTTATTAATATTTGAGTAGCTCGAATGCTGCTGTTTACTTAACAGAATGCTCTCCGGGGCTGCCCTTGAGAGCGCACCACATAGGAGCTGACAGCATCACCCTGTCACTCACTCACTCCTCTTGTCCTCCACCCTCTCCCATGGGTGCTGCTTGGCAACCTGTCTCTTTTCCTACAAGCTTCCACCCCGTCATCCATCACAATCCCGTCGTGTCGCTTCCTACCTGTCAACCTCTGCGGTAGCTGTCATTATTTTTTATTTGCTCAGCATTATCCGAGGTAAGTGCACGGCCGTGCTCAGTGAATGATTGTGTTGTTTCCCATCTGTGGCTCCCTTTCAATTTGTAAACACATCTGTATCAGTGCTGTGGGCGCTGTGTCGGTTGTTCGCCACTTCGGAGCAGTCACAGAAGATTTGTAGCTGTACTGTACAGATGGAAAAAGGATCAGGGAAAGGATGTTCCAGGACTCCACCCACGTGCACTGCCTCAGGTTTGGACCCGGGTACCACTGGGCAATTTTCTTACTTCCAACTCATCACATTTTTACGTGTGGTCAGTGCTGCTTTCCATCACAATGTGATGAGTTACACCCCCCCCCCCACCTCTGTGCCATTTAGTTTCTCTCTAATGAATTTGTGCTGCCGTGACGAAAACGAGGCACTTTTCGTCACAATATCACGAACCAATAGATTAATGTATATTTCGTGTTGCTGAATCATGACTTCCTGTGAGACCAGGTTCGTCCCCCACTTGCATTGACTGGGTGGACAGTCCCCCACTTGCATTGACTGGGTGGACAGTCCCCCACTTGCATTGACTGGGTGGACAGTCCTCCACTTGCATTGACCGGGTGGACAGTCCCCCACTTGCATTGACTGGGTGGACAATCTCCCACTTGCATTGACCGGGTGGACAGTCCCCCACTTGCATTGACCGGGTGGACAGTCCCCCACTTGCATTGACTGGGTGGACAGTCCCCCACTTGCATTGACTGGGTGGACAATCTCCCACTTGCATTGACCGGGTGGACAATACTCCACTTGCATTGACCGGGTGGACAATACTCCACTTGCATTGACCGGGTGGACAATACTCCACTTGCATTGACCGGGTGGACAGTCCCCCACTTGCATTGACTGGGTGGACAGTCCCCCACTTGCATTGACCGGGTGGACAGTCCCCCACGTGCATTGACCGGGTGGACAGTCCCCCACGTGCATTGACCGGGTGGACAGTCCCCCACGTGCATTGACTGGGTGGACAGTCCCCCACTTGCATTGACTGGGTGGACAATCTCCCACTTGCATTGACCGGGTGGACAGTCCCCCACTTGCATTGACCGGGTGGACAGTCCCCCACTTGCATTGACCGGGTGGACAGTCCCCCACTTGCACGGAATGAATTAGAATGAATTTGTGCTGCCATGACGAAAACAAGGCACTTTTCGTCACAATATCACGAACCAATAGATTAATGTATATTTCGTGTTGCTGAATCACGACTTCCTATGAGACCAGGTTGGTCCCCCACTTGCATTGACTGGGTGGACAGTCCTCCACTTGCATTGACCGGGTGGACAGTCCCCCACTTGCATTGACTGGGTGGACAATCTCCCACTTGCATTGACCGGGTGGACAGTCCCCCACTTGCATTGACCGGGTGGACAGTCCCCCACTTGCATTGACTGGGTGGACAGTCCCCCACTTGCATTGACTGGGTGGACAATCTCCCACTTGCATTGACCGGGTGGACAATACTCCACTTGCATTGACCGGGTGGACAATACTCCACTTGCATTGACCGGGTGGACAGTCCCCCACTTGCATTGACTGGGTGGACAGTCCCCCACTTGCATTGACCGGGTGGACAGTCCCCCACTAGCATTGACTGGGTTGACAGTCCCCCACTTGCATTGACTGGGTGGACAGTCCCCCACTTGCATTGACCGGGTGGACAGTCCCCCACTTGCATTGACTGGGTGGACAGTCCCCCACTAGCATTGACTGGGTGGACAGTCCCCCTCTTGCATTGACTGGGTGGACAGTCCCCCACTTGCATTGACTGGGTGGACAATCTCCCACTTGCATTGACCGGGTGGACAGTGTTGGGAAAGTGTCGGTACACGGACCCACAACAGGGGGCGCAAAGGAACGGACAATGAAGTAGGTCAAATAACAACACTTTACTGTTGTGAATGTGCACAACAAATACAACAGATTACAACAATAGATCAGAATCAATTCACAAAGGTGTCGTGTGGGCAGGCTCGAAGATAGGAGACACCTGTCCAAAGCAGAACCGGAACCACACGATTTCCTCCGCCACCAGACCCCAGGAATATTGGAGCCGCCAAGTCCCGAACTCCCAGGTGGCCACTGCCTCCGCGTGTCGGACCTGGTACTGCTGGCGAGGAACAAAAACACAATTAAAGGTGGGCGCGTTTGCACCCAGTAATCCGCACGGCAGGAAAGCTACCTCCACCTCTTGTTGGAAAAAAGGTCTGTTATCACTCACAAAAATCACAAAAGGTTACTGTCAAGCAGTCAGCTTAGAATGTTACCTTCCAGGTAGAACGATATCTCGGCAAAGAGGTGGAGACGTCGTCCTGCTGATGTACCCCTGCTGATTGGTAACAGCTGTTGCAGGTGATGCGTGACAGCTGTCACCGTAGCTGCTCCTGTGAGGCGGCTGCGCCCTCTGGTGCCTGGAGCCCGCACTCCAGGCAGGGCGCCCTCTGGTGGTGGGCCAGCAGTACCTCCTCTTCTGGCGGCCCACACAACAGACAGTCCCCCACTTGCATTGACTGGGTGGACAGTCCCCCACTTGCATTGACCGGGTGGACAGTCCCCCACTTGCACGGAATGAATTAGAATGAATTTGTGCTGCCATGACGAAAACAAGGCAATTTTCGTCACAATATCATGAACCAATAGATTAATGTATATTTCATGTTGCTGAATCACGACTTCCTATGAGACCAGGTTGGTCCCCCACTTGCATTGACCGGGTGGACAGTCCCCCACTTGCATTGACTGGGTGGACAATCTCCCACTTGCATTGACCGGGTGGACAGTCCCCCACTTGCATTGACCGGATGGACAGTCCCCCACTTGCATTGACTGGGTGGACAGTCTCCCACTTGCATTGACCGGGTGGACAATACTCCACTTGCATTGACCGGGTGGACAATACTCCACTTGCATTGACTGGGTGGACAGTCCCCCACTTGCATTGACAGGGTGGACAGTCCCCCACGTGCATTGACCGGGTGGACAGTCCCCCACGTGCATTGACCGGGTGGACAGTCCCACTCTAGCATTGACTGGGTGGACAGTCCCCCTCTTGCATTGACTGGGTGGACAGTCCCCCACTTGCATTGACTGGGTGGACAATCTCCCACTTGCATTGACCGGGTGGACAGTCCCCCACTTGCATTGACTGGGTGGACAGTCCCCCACTTGCACGGAATGAATTAGAATGAATTTGTGCTGCCATGACGAAAACAAGGCACTTTTCGTCACAATATCACGAACCAATAGATTAATGTATATTTCGTGTTGCTGAATCACGACTTCCTATGAGACCAGGTTGGTCCCCCACTTGCATTGACTGGGTGGACAGTCCTCCACTTGCATTGACCGGGTGGACAGTCCCCCACTTGCATTGACTGGGTGGACAATCTCCCACTTGCATTGACCGGGTGGACAGTCCCCCACTTGCATTGACCGGGTGGACAGTCCCCCACTTGCATTGACTGGGTGGACAGTCCCCCACTTGCATTGACTGGGTGGACAATCTCCCACTTGCATTGACCGAGTGGACAATACTCCACTTGCATTGACCGGGTGGACAGTCCCCCACTTGCATTGACTGGGTGGACAGTCCCCCACTTGCATTGACCGGGTGGACAGTCCCCCACTAGCATTGACTGGGTTGACAGTCCCCCACTTGCATTGACTGGGTGGACAATCTCCCACTTGCATTGACTGGGTGGACAGTCCCCCACTAGCATTGACTGGGTTGACAGTCCCCCACTTGCATTGACTGGGTGGACAGTCCCCCACTTGCATTGACTGGGTGGACAGTCCCCCACTTGCATTGACTGGGTGGACAATCTCCCACTTGCATTGACTGGGTGGACAGTCCCCCACTAGCATTGACTGGGTTGACAGTCCCCCACTTGCATTGACCGGGTGGACAGTCCCCCACTTGCATTGACCGGGTGGACAGTCCCCCACGTGCATTGACCGGGTGGACAGTCCCCCACGTGCATTGACCGGGTGGACAGTCCCCCACGTGCATTGACTGGGTGGACAGTCCCCCACTTGCATTGACTGGGTGGACAATCTCCCACTTGCATTGACTGGGTGGACAGTCCCCCACTAGCATTGACTGGGTTGACAGCCCCCCACTTGCATTGACTGGGTGGACAGTCCCCCACTTGCATTGACTGGGTGGACAATCTCCCACTTGCATTGACTGGGTGGACAGTCCCCCACTAGCATTGACTGGGTTGACAGTCCCCCACTTGCATTGACTGGGTGGACAGTCCCCCACTTGCATTGACTGGGTGGACAGTCCCCCACTTGCATTGACTGGGTGGACAGTCCCCCACTAGCATTGACTGGGTGGACAGTCCCCCACTTGCATTGACTGGGTGGACAATCTCCCACTTGCATTGTCTGGGTGGACAGTCCCCCACTAGCATTGACTGGGTTGACAGTCCCCCACTTGCATTGACTGGGTGGACAATCTCCCACTTGCATTGACTGGGTTTGCAATCTCCCACTTGCATTGACTGGGTGGACAGTCCCCCACTTGCATTGACTGGGTGGCCAGTCCCTCACTTGTATTGACTGGGTGGACAGTCCCCGCTTGCATTGACTTAGTGGACACTCCCCCACTTGTATTGACTGGGTGGACAGTCCCCCCCTTGCATTGACCGGGCGGACAGTCCTTCACTTGCATTGACCGGGCGGACAGTCCTTCACTTGCATTGACTGGGCGGACAGTCCTTCACTTGCATTGACTGGGTGGACAGTCCCCCACTTGCATTGACTGGGCGGACAGTCCTTCACTAGCATTGACTGGGTTGACAGTCCCCCACTTGCATTGACTGGGTGGACAGTCCCCCACTTGCATTGACCGGGTGGACAGTCCCCCACGTGCATTGACCGGGTGGACAGTCCCCCACGTGCATTGACCGGGTGGACAGTCCCCCACTTGCATTGACTGGGTGGACAGTCCCCCACTTGCATTGACTGGGTGGACAATCTCCCACTTGCATTGACTGGGTGGACAGTCCCCCACTAGCATTGACTGGGTTGACAGCCCCCCACTTGCATTGACTGGGTGGACAGTCCCCCACTTGCATTGACTGGGTGGACAATCTCCCACTTGCATTGACTGGGTGGACAGTCCCCCACTAGCATTGACTGGGTTGACAGTCCCCCACTTGCATTGACTGGGTGGACAGTCCCCCACTTGCATTGACTGGGTGGACAGTCCCCCACTAGCATTGACTGGGTGGACAGTCCCCCACTAGCATTGACTGGGTGGACAGTCCCCCACTTGCATTGACTGGGTGGACAATCTCCCACTTGCATTGTCTGGGTGGACAGTCCCCCACTAGCATTGACTGGGTTGACAGTCCCCCACTTGCATTGACTGGGTGGACAATCTCCCACTTGCATTGACTGGGTTTGCAATCTCCCACTTGCATTGACTGGGTGGACAATCTCCCACTTGCATTGACTGGGTTTGCAATCTCCCACTTGCATTGACTGGGTGGACAGTCCCCCACTTGCATTGACTGGGTGGACAGTCCCCCACTTGCATTGACTGGGTGGCCAGTCCCTCACTTGTATTGACTGGGTGGACAGTCCCCGCTTGCATTGACTTAGTGGACACTCCCCCACTTGTATTGACTGGGTGGACAGTCCCCCCCTTGCATTGACCGGGCGGACAGTCCTTCACTTGCATTGACCGGGCGGACAGTCCTTCACTTGCATTGACTGGGCGGACAGTCCCCCCCTTGCATTGACCGGGCGGACAGTCCCCCCCTTGCATTGACCGGGCGGACAGTCCTTCACTTGCATTGACTGGGCGGACAGTCCCCCCCTTGCATTGACCGGGCGGACAGTCCCCCCCTTGCATTGACCGGGCGGACAGTCCTTCACTTGCATTGACTGGGTGGACAGTCCTTCACTTGCATTGACTGGGTGGACAGTCCTTCACTTGCATTGACTGGGCGGACAGTCCTTCACTTGCATTGACTGGGTGGACAGTCCCCCACTAGCATTGACTGGGTGGACAGTCCCCCACTTGCATTGACTGGGTGGACAATCTCCCACTTGCATTGTCTGGGTGGACAGTCCCCCACTAGCATTGACTGGGTTGACAGTCCCCCACTTGCATTGACTGGGTGGACAATCTCCCACTTGCATTGTCTGGGTGGACAGTCCCCCACTAGCATTGACTGGGTTGACAGTCCCCCACTTGCATTGACTGGGTTTGCAATCTCCCACTTGCATTGACTGGGTGGACAATCTCCCACTTGCATTGACTGGGTTTGCAATCTCCCACTTGCATTGACTGGGTGGACAGTCCCCCACTTGCATTGACTGGGTGGACAGTCCCCCACTTGCATTGACTGGGTGGCCAGTCCCTCACTTGTATTGACTGGGTGGACAGTCCCCGCTTGCATTGACTTAGTGGACACTCCCCCACTTGTATTGACTGGGTGGACAGTCCCCCCCTTGCATTGACCGGGCGGACAGTCCTTCACTTGCATTGACCGGGTGGACAGTCCTTCACTTGCATTGACTGGGCGGACAGTCCCCCCCTTGCATTGACCGGGCGGACAGTCCCCCCCTTGCATTGACCGGGCGGACAGTCCTTCACTTGCATTGACTGGGCGGACAGTCCCCCCCTTGCATTGACCGGGCGGACAGTCCCCCCCTTGCATTGACCGGGCGGACAGTCCTTCACTTGCATTGACTGGGTGGACAGTCCTTCACTTGCATTGACTGGGTGGACAGTCCTTCACTTGCATTGACCGGGTGGACACTCCTCCACTTGCATTGACTGGGTGGACAGTCCTTCACTTGCATTGACTGGGTGGACAGTCCTTCACTTGCATTGACTGGGTGGACACTCCTCCACTTGCATTGACTGGGTGGACAGTCCTTCACTTGCATTGACTGGGTGGACACTCCTCCACTTGCATTGACCGGGTGGACACTCCTCCACTTGCATTGACTGGGTGGACAGTCCTTCACTTGCATTGACCGGGTGGACACTCCTCCACTTGCACGGAATGAATTAGAATGAATTTGTGCTGCCATGACGAAAACGAGGCACTTTTCGTCACAATATCACAAACCAGTAGATTAATGTATATTTCGTGTTGCTGAATCACGACTTCTTGTGAGACCAGGTTGGTCCCCCACTTGCATTGACTGGTTGGACAGTCCCTCACTTGCATTGTGTGAGGACATCAGCTTTTGGTCATGTGACATGTTTCTCTGGGCATAATCCAGCACTCAGGTGCTGCAGTTCTGAGGACTCCAGTGGGTAAAGGTGGCTTAGGGAACACACACACACACACACACACACACACACACACACACACACACACACACACACACACACACACACACACACACACACACACACACACACACACACACACACACACACACACACACACACACACACACACACACATTTCACTTGGCTGCAACTGATAGGTTACTTTTGAGAGGTGGATATGAACTGGTGCTCTGCCTGGGTGGTTGGCATCCTGAACACGAGGCAGTTCTGTAGATGGTTGATATGGCAACTGCATCACCAGCATTTGCCTCCCCAGAACTAACCTGAGACCTGATCTGTAAAGATGGAGAAGAGTGTCCAGTCATGTCACTGCCCGCACCTTCGCCTGTCTGAAGTTGAAGAGAGTTCATGAGTTCATGCAGCTTTAATAACTGAGATTTCTTATTCTAATTTGTCCCTGTCTTCCTTCTGCACCCACGACAGTTCACAGTTTTCTGCACACCAGAGGAATGGCCTCGCTGCTCAAACACGGACACGAATAAACAGAACGAGGGGATTTAACGTGTCCTCTTTATACTTTGAGGTCAACTGTTCTCTTTGTCTCTGTCTCCTTTTTTCTTGTCTTTGTGTTTTTTGACTATCCGCAGGCTTTCCGTTCTCCTCAGTTGAGTGGGATTTGTCACAGGTGTTAGGAGGAAGCTTTCCTTCCCGTTATGCTGCAAAGGCTTTTCCTGTCCTGCTTTGAACCCTGCTTCATTTTAGCTTTCTCACTTTTAGAAGTGCAAGTGGGCTCGGCATATGTGAGTTGGTTGCATAATTGTAATGGGACTTCTGCTGCACTTGTGTTGACGTGGGAAAACAGTCATACAGCTGTTACAGTGGGATACGCTGCCCATGGCGGATTGTGGATGGTGATGTTTAGATTTGCAAAATAGGGCGGTGTGGTGACCAAGGGGTTAGTGCACTTGTTTCCAGAGCTGAAGATTCCTGGTTCAAGACTACTCGTGTCCATGCAATGTGGAGTTGTGTCAATGAGGGCACCCGGTCTAAATGTTGTGCCAAACCAACATGCAGATCCATAGCTGCTGTGGTGACCCCAAAGGGAAAAGGGACAAGGCAAATTACTTACTTAACCATAACAATAACTTGTAATCATAACCCTTTACCGTAACAAGGCTGTGGTACATGTGAATGTTATGAATATGGCTATGTACAAATATCCACTTCCTAAAACCATTCACACACTGAGTAAATATAAAGTCTTAATCTGACCTGTTACATCGTTTCAGTCAGATTCATCTTCACAGCCTGATGAGAAGACTTTCTTGTTCTGGTAGATGATGTCTGGGAAATACTTTAATTCCTTATCATGGAAATTACTGAAGAAACACAGCATTTTTAAAATAAGTTACTCATTCCTCACTCACTCATCTTCAACTGCTTATCCGGGTCTTGGATCACGGGGGCAACAGCTCCAGCAGGGGACCACAAATTTCCCTTTGCTGAGCCACATTAACCACCTCTGACTGGGGGATCCTGAGGCATTTGAGATATAATCTCTCCACCTAGTCCTGGGTCTTCCCTGGGTTCTCCTCCCAGCTGGACGTGCCTGGAATACCTCCCTAGGGTGTATTTTTCAGCTTGTACCAGAGAACTCCGGCTCTTTCTCATGTCAACAAGAAAAATAAGTTATTTTAAAAGCTGAAATATATTCCCACCAGTATTCAGCCATCTGATGCATTTTCAGAGTTCTGCTTGTGATGAAAATACTCCTATTTCATTCACCAAGACAAACAAATAAACAAACAAAAAAGCATAATAATGACCCGAATAAATGCAATCTTTTTAAAGAAGTATGTTGATGTTTGTCTGCTCTCTGTGCATTTCTCAACGTGAAACATGGGACAGTTTACCGGCGGTTTACAAACCAACATTGTGCATTACAGCCACCAACTGTTTGGGTGTGGAGTATGACGTCCTCATTGGGACATTGTAAATGGAAACCTTTTTAAGAATGAAAACAATAATGGTATTTGAGAAGAGAAGACTTTGTAACTTTGCCTCTGTACACCAACGCAATGCAGTTGAAATGAAATAATCTAGATGTGTGTCAAGCTTTAAGTCAAGAGTCTGAACAAAAAAAAATACTGCATAGCTGTTTTGGAATGATGGGCAGTTTTTACATCACCCTTCAGAGGCCAAAAGGAAATGAACAAACTACATGTAAAGGCCCCGTGACACCTTAACGATTTAGCCAGCGTATGCAGGACATAGGTTATAGGTTAGTTATGTGATTGTTGGCAGACGTTTCTTGTAATTTACTCATAAGTCTAAATACGTCCATTAATGCTGGCCACTGACTGGCTGAAACCTGCCGTCCTCATGCAGATCAACTGTTTCGTTCACACGCAGAGTAAATCTGATCTGTTCATTTCAGTCAATTTCACCATCACAGATGGACATGAATCCACCAGCCCAGTCTCATGTTTTTTTTCATCCTCCCGTCACAAAATGAGTCAAATTTTCCTGATGGTGTTTTTTTTTTTTTAACTCACTATTACTAACCCTACTCCTACCCCCCAACCCTAACCTTAACCATAACCTAGTCCTACTCCTTCCCCTCCACCCTAACCATAACCACCCCAACCCCCCCTCGCTTCACTTTTAATTTTGTGCAGCCATCACGGAATGAATTAGAATGAATTTGTGCGGCCGTGACGAAAATGAGGCGCTTTTCATCACAATATCACGAACCAATAGATTAATGTATATTTCATGCTGCTGCTGTGAGACTGGGTTGGAATCAACATAAAGCCCCTGATTTTTGAAAATGATGTCTGGAAATGGGCAATTCCATGTGACTTACGTTACGTTTTTAGCCCACTTTCCACAGTTTGTCTCTTAGTATCTGGTACACTTGGAGGTGGTAAGAATCCAATTGTTGCGTGAAAGAACCCAATGACATCACCAAAAGCTGAAAATACTCAACAAGTAGGATTTGAATTGTATCTAATTAATACATGACTCGTGTTACACAAAACGGAAAGTGAAAACACCTCACTTTAACACAACAAATTCTCCTCAAACTATAAATGATAGGAGTGGATCAATAACTGCCATTTGTTCACAGATAAAATTGGCTACAAAAATGTATAAAAAGTGATTTGATTTGTTTCTAAGCATAGGCAGGGTGTTACATAATTCGAGTGACTCGTGTTACCGTGACTCGCGTTACATTTTTCCAGTGTAATGTGTAGTAGTGTGTAGTGTAACTCACTACATTGGTTATTTTATTTATACAAAAGCTCTGTATGTAATGGTCTGTAATGAATGTGAGTAGTTTGGCCAATCACACAACCTGATGACATATTCTTAACAAAAAATGCTTGTTCACCTTATTTAGTAAGTCAGTGTGGGCTGCTCCATTGTGTCAAGCAAGTTCCGGTTTGCCACTGCGTCTGATGATTAGCTATGTGGAAACACAGTACGCTAGAAGTGTCCAAACATGAGCAGCATTAATTGTTCAGTTCGTGGGTGCCACAACAACTGGAAGAAGAGGAAAGTATTGCTTTCAGAACGATGTTTTGAACATGGAAAGGAGAGATCTGAGTGCTGTGGACCAGCATTTAACTTGTTCCCTCCTCCGTCAAAAGACGAGGATCTCCGGTGCTCGCTAAAGGAGCTGAATTTGAAAAATCCACCCTAACGTCCCTATGTCTGCTCTTTTCATTTTATGGAGAAAAAACCCACAGCTCTTTACCCAGAGAAATAGTTGGGCTACAACGCTCCGTTGAAGAAGCCACGGCTGATACTAGTGAGATAAACGGTAAGCTGTGTTTGTAGCGTTAGCTGCTATCTAATTTACTCATTTTCTAGCATTTGATACAACCAAGCACTGCATGAAATACCAAATGTTTATTAACGTTATGTAATCTTGGCATTACGGTGGTACTACTTGTCGGTTTGTATTTTAACATGGCGCAAAGCTTGTAGTTCCTCATAGCCAAACCGTCCACGCTGAGTAACAACACAAAGTAGTTAAAAATAATCGAGGGCCACTTTTTCATGTCATCTTCCCACTCTGTTATGTCCTGCGGGTGAGCCAGAGTCGATCCCTTTTAGCTTTTCAAAAAGGTTTTTGCTTCTACCCGTGGAATGACTTCCATTGTTCTATATTGAAAACACCGCTCAGCGGAAGTCCTAAGACAAAACAGAAATGCCTCTGTTGTAAAAGTGGGCGGGGCTGAATAAGGTGAATATCAGTTCACACATTATCCCTTTTCCTTAAACTCAATACACTTGACCTTTAATGCCTATGGATTTTTTTTTTTTTACAATTTGGTATTTACGGATGTGGAAATTAACCAGAGGATTTGATAATATAAAACCTATTACTTTTCAGAAATGGTTTTTCAACACATTTGACATTTCAGCTATTCACCACAGTAGTAGTGCAGTACAAAAAAGGTCCCTTTTTGTGACTTGCATTACAGGATTTTTCATGCTGGGTTCAGGAGGCTGTTATACAAGAAGTACAATAGATACCCACATATTATATGAAAAATGATGAGATGGACAAGTGAATTTATATTTACACTGGAATGATGAAATGTGTCCAAGTTGTAAATAAAATGACCACATCTTTTTTCTTCCTGAGTGTTACTTCAAATACAGCTGCAGCAGCTACAGATTTTCCAAAGTACTCAAAATGTTCAGAAAGACCAGTAGATGTTTAGAAGGGTCACAGAAGAGTGTTAATATTCTAATTTTGATAGAAAACACAATACTGAAAACACAAAACACAATACTAGCTCAAACGGGGCTATTGGCTGTTGGGAAATTTCCCTGATAATCTTTATAACATTGAAGATCTCTAGATACTGTTGTCTGCTAAAGAAACAAGTTTTGTTTTGTGTTTTCCACTTTTAATCAGTATTCCATTGATAACATTGTGACTGAAAATAAAATTTCATTATATTTGATAATTCGGTCATAATTTGACCCACTTTTAGCCATTTTCTCTTAAAATATCCAAATATAAATTGTACACTTTTCTATCACCCTCCCAAACATGTACTGGTCATTCTGAACATTTTGAATATCTTGGAAAATCTGTAGCTGCTGCAGTTTAGAAAATACAGCTGTATTTGGAGTAATGAAAAAGGGTGTGGTCATTTTGGGGCTGTTTGTCCTGGATAGAGATTTTGGCACATATCCCAAGTTGTTTATTGGGGTCATATTAGTCTAGATCAGCCCTCTACTACTTGCATGGCTAACATGTAAATGTGGCATTAGAGGGAAAACCGCTTTGTGTGTTTTTGTGTGTACATGTGTCTGTGCACACCATTAATCAAAAGCACAAGCTCTCCAGTCCCCCAGCCTGTGATTTCCTCTCATATAGCCATTAATTTGCAGACTTTATTCTTGGCATGTAGCTCTAAGATGGTGCTTTCTTTTGATGCCAGGCTGTTGTCTCCAAGCGAGCTTTTTTTCTTTTTTGCTAAACAGCACATATTCAAATGCACCAAGGAAAGATTAGAGCCATGGTCACCGACCTTTTTGAAGCTTTGATCATTTTTCATGTTAGAACAAAAGCAAAGATATACATTATGGAGTGGGCGTGTTTGTTCAAGGCATCTATTTCTATTTCCAGCTTATGGTAAAAAAAAAAGACTGCATTTAAATTGTGTTTTTTCCCCCCAGTAGTGTTCCAAACGTTACATCAAGTTTCTCGAAGTTCCTGGCCAAGACTAATATAAAATGGAGTTCTATGAATGTGTGTACTTCCCAGGAGTGATTGACGGCAGAGATGCATGTCATTTGCCTTTCAAGCATCCAGGAGCCATGAGGACTGGTTTTCCATCAATGTTCAGGGTATTTACAGTAATGTTCAGAATAATAGTAGTGCTGTGTGACTAAAAAGATTAATCCAGGTTTTGAGTATATTTCTTATTGTTACATGTGAAACAAGGTACCAGTAGATTCAGTAGATTCTCACAAATCCAACAAGACCAAGCATTCATGATATGCACACTCTTAAGGCTATGAAATTGGGCTATTAGTAAAAAAAAAAAAAGTAGAAAAGGGGGTGTTCACATTAATAGTAGCATCTGCTGTTGACGCTACAAACTCAAAACTATTATGTGTTGGGAAGGTGTCGTAACACAGACCCGCAACAGGGGGCGCAAATGAACGGACGATGGATGAGACAAAGAGTAACAATTTAATGTTGTGAAACGAACAACTGGATACAGACAAAAATACAATGCCAATTAAACACAAGGTGACGTGTGGGCAGGCTCGAAGATAGTACACCTCTGGCGATCGAAGAGCCGGGACCCACACAGCTTCCACCACCAACGGCCTGAAGAACACCGGAGCCGCCAAGTCCTGAGTCCCCAGGTGGTCACCGTCTTCTGTTGCAGACCCTGGTACTGCTGGCAGAAGATGAAAACAATTAATGGTGAGTGTGTATCCACACACCCAGTAATCCTTCACCTACAGGTCTTCAAGGAGGGAAAACCTCCACCTCCAGATACAATGTCACCCGTGCAGCTCCTGTTGGTCTCCTTCCTGGATGGAGTGAGAGACAAAGACCGTCATCCTCTCACTGTCCGCCAATCCAGCCTTCAATAGACCCCGCAGGAACACGGCTGCACACAGACCTCTGTTTTCAGACAACGAATAATCACAGCAGAGAAAGTTACCTTAGACGGTAGCTGATTTCTCAGCGAGGAGGTGGAGTAATAATCCGGCTTTTGTAGGGAAGGTGGTGATTGGTGATAGCTGGTGTAAATGAGTGACAGCTGTCACTCTGTTGTCTCGGCGCCCTCTCATGCTTGAAGCCTGCACTCCAAGCAGGGCGCCGACTGGTGGTGGTGGGCCAGCAGTACCTCCTCTTCAGCGGCCCACACAACAGGACCCCCCCCTCAACGGGCGCCTCCTGGCCCGACCAGGCTTGTCCGGGTGTCGGCGGTAGAAATCGGCCAGGAGGGCCGGGTCCAGGATGAAGCTCCTCTTCACCCAGAAGCGTTCTTCGGGTCCGTACCCCTCCCAGTCCACCAGATATTGAAAACCCCGGCCCTTCCGACGGACGTCCAGGAGCCGACGAACAGTCCATGCCGGCTCCCCGTCGATGATACGGGCAGGAGGTGGTACGGGTCCAGGGGTGCAGAGTGGTGAGGCGTGGTATGGTTTCAATCTGGAGACGTGGAACACTGGGTGAATCCGCAGTGAAGCTGGGAGTTTCAGCTTCACTGCGGCCGGGCTGAGGATCTTGACTATAGGAAAAGGTCCGATGAACCGGTCTTTGAGTTTCTGTGATTCAACCTGCAGTGGGATGTCCTTAGTTGACAACCACACCTCCTGCCCAGGCTGGTATGTAGGGGCCGGGGAACGCCGGCGATCTGCATGGGCCTTAGCCCTCGTCCGGGCCTGCAACAGGGCAGAACGGGCGGTCCGCCACACCCGGCGGCACCTCCGCAGGTGGGCCTGGACCGAGGGGACCCCGACCTCTCCCGCCACAAGTGGGAACAATGGGGGCTGATACCCCAAACACGCCTCAAAAGGGGAGAGGCCGGTAGCAGATGAGACTTGGCTATTGTGGGCGTACTCGATCCAGGCCAGATGGTCACTCCAAGCCGCCGGATGCGCTGAGGTTACGCAGCGGAGGGCCTGCTCCAACTCCTGGTTCGCCCACTCTGCCTGGCCGTTCGTCTGTGGGTGATACCCGGACGAGAGACTCACGGTGGCCCCCAGTTCCTTACAAAAACTCCTCCAGACCTGCGAGGAGAACTGGGGACCACGATCTGAAACGATGTCCGATGGTATCCCATGCAGACGCACGACGTGGTGGACCAGGAGGTCTGCTGTCTCCTGGGCTGTCGGGAGCTTCGGGAGGGCCACGAAGTGGGCCACCTTGGAGAACCGGTCCACTATCGTGAGGATGACGGTGTTGCCCTGGGACGGCGGGAGGCCCATGACGAAGTCCAGGCCGATGTGAGACCAGGGGCGATGAGGCACAGGCAGGGGCTGGAGGAGGCCCTGATCTTATGGTGATCCGCCTTGCCCCTAGCACAGGTGGTACAGGCCTGGACATAGTCCCGGACGTCGGCTTCCAGTGACACCCACCAGAAGTGCTGCTGGACCACTGCCACGGTCCTACGCACTCCGGGATGACAGGAGAGCTTGGATCTATGGCAGAAGTCCAAGACGGCAGCCCTGGCTTCTGGTGGGACGTAGAGTCTGTTCTTAGGACCGTTCCCCGGGTCCGGGTTCCTTGCCAGGGCCTCCAGGCGGTCTTCTCCACGTCCCAGGTGAGGGTGGCCACGACAGTGGACTCTGGAACGATGGTCTCGATGGGGTCTGACAACTCAGCCTTGGCTTCCTCTTCGTGCACCCGGGACAGTGCATCGGATCGTTGGTTCCTAGTCCCGGGACGGTAGGTGATCCGGAAGTCAAAGCGTCCGAAGAACAGGGACCAGCGGGCTTGCCTGGGGTTTCAGCCCGCTTGGTGGTCCGGATGTACTCCAGGTTCCGATGGTCCGTGAAAACCGTGAAAGGCACCGTAGCTCCCTCCAACAGGTGTCTCCACTCTTCAAGAGCCTCCTTCACCGCGAGGAGTTCCCGATTGCCCACGTCATAGTTGCGTTCAGCGGGGGTCAACCTGCGGGAAAAGTAGGCACATGGATGGAGAACCTTGTTGGACTCCCCGCTCTGGGACAGAACGGCTCCTATCCCTGAGTCAGAGGTGTCCACCTCCAATATGAACTGGCGAGTAGGATCAGGCTGCACCAGAACTGGTGCAGACGAAAACCGGCGTTTCAACTCCCTAAACGCGGCTTTGCACCGATCCGACCAGGTGAAAGGGACTTTAGTGGAGGTCAGGGCAGTCAGGGGGCTAACAACCTGACTGTAACCTTTAATGAACCTCCAGTAGAAATTTGCAAAGCCGAGGAACTGTTGCAGCTTCCTACGGCTTGTTGGTTGGGGCCAATCTCTCACCGCCGCAACATTGGCCGGATCCGGGGCGACGGAGTTGGAGGAGATGATAAACCCCAGGAAGGACAAAGACGTGCAGTGGAACTCACACTTGTCGGCCTTCACAAACAACCGGTTTTCTAGTAACCGCTGCAGGACCTAACGTACATGCTGGACATGAGTCTCAGGGTCCGGAGAAAAGATGAGTATATCATCCAGATATACGAAGACAAACCGATGCAGGAAGTCCCGCAAGACGTCATTAACCAATGCTTGGAACGTCGCGGGGGCATTAGTGAGGCCGAACGGCATGACCAGGTACTCAAAATGACCTAACGGGGTGTTAAATGCCGTCTTCCATTCGTCTGCCTTCCGGATCCGAACCAGGTGGTACGCATTCCTAAGATCTAGTTTGGTGAACATTTTGGCTCCATGCAGGGGCGTGAACACCAAATCCAACAGGGGCAACGGGTATCGATTGCGAACCATAATCTCGTTCAGCCCTCTGTAGTCAATGCATGGACGGAGTCCGCCGTCTTTTTTACCCACAAAAAAGAAACCTGCACCCATCGGAGAGGTGGAGTTCCGAATCAACCCGGTGGCTAAGGAGGCCTGGATGTAGGTCTCCATCGATTCGCGTTCCGGACGTGAGAGGTTGTACAATCTACTGGACAGGTACTCAGCGCCCGGGATCAAATTGATGGGCACAATCGTACGGTCGGTGCGGGGGAAGAGTGAGTGCCAGATCTTTGCTGAAGACGTCAGCAAGATCATGGTACACCTCGGGCACCGTCGTCAGATTGGGGGGGACTTTGACCTCCTCTTTAGCTGTGATTCCGGGTGGAACCGAGGATCCAAGACACTCCCGGTGGCAGGTTTCGCTCCACTGCGTCACCACCCCAGACGGCCAATCAATCCGGGGATTGTGCTTCACCATCCATGGAAATCCCAGAATCACTCGGGAGGTAGAAGGTGTCACAAAAAACACGATCTCCTCCCTGTGATTCCCAGACACAACCAAGGTCACGGGTTGTGTCTGATGTGTAATTAACGGGAGTAGAGTGCCATCTAGTGCTCGCACCTTCAATGGTGAAGGCAGAGCCACCAGAGGAAGCCCTACTTCCCTGGCCCATTTTAATTTGGCCCTGCTCGTGTCCATAGCTTCGTCAGCAGGGGGAGCTGTTGCCACACGGAGCCCTCTGGCAGTGGAACGTGGGGACGACGACACCCTTTCGGACCTGGAGGAAAGGGGGACGGCTTGAGCCCGACCACGCCCCCCGGCCTGCTCCCGACGGTGTTCATTCAACCGGTTGTCTAAGCGTATACCAATTGATAAGCACTGTCGAAATCTTGCGGTTCCTCCTTAGCCAGCAGATGCTCCTTCAGGACCGGAGGACAGTCCGTTTACGAAGGCGGCGCGGAGCGCAAACGTTATTCCAGCCGGACCTCGCAGCCCGATGCGGAAGTCGACTGCATAATCAGCTGCGCTCCGGCGCCCCTGTCTCATTGACAGCAGCCCGCTTGAGGCGATCTCGCCTCAGTTGGGATGATCAAACACCTGTTTGAATTCCCGTACAAACCCGCGTATGACATCAGGAGCCACGAATTCTGTTCCCAAAGTGCCGTAGCCCAGGCGCGTGCCTCACCTCGAAGCAAATGAATCACATAAGCCACCCGGCTGGCATCTGATGCGTACATAACTGGACGCTGTGCAAAACGAGCGAACACTGCATTAAGAAGTCTGCGCACGTTTCGACACAGCCTCCGTACGGTTCTGGAGGGCTTATGTAAGCTTCAGGGGACGGTGGGGGGGTTTGTTGAAGGCCAGTGGAACGTCTGTCTGTGGCCCAGAGCCAGCAGGAGGAGTCACTGCAGCAGCGCTCGAGTCGCGCGCTTCCACTCTGGCGGTGAGAGCCTCCACCCTCCGATTGAGGACTGCATTCTGCTCGGCTACCAGATTTAACTGAGCGGTGAAAGCAGTAAGGATTTGCTGCAGATCACTTACCACGCCTCCTGCTGACGCCTGCGCTCCTTGTTCTCCCATTGTCTGTTCAAGCTGTGGTTGACGCCCCTCGGGATCCATGACGAATGGCCGAGAAATCCTGTTGGGAAGGTGTCGTAACACGGACCCGCAACAGGGGGCGCAAATGAACGGACGATGGATGAAACAAAGAGTAACAATTTAATGTTGTGAAACGCACAACTGGATACAGACAAAAATATAATGCCAATTAAACACAAGGTGACGTGCTGGCAGGCTCGAAGATAGGAGACCTCTGGCGATTGAAGAGCCGGGACCCACACAGCTTCCACCACCAATGGCCTGAAGAACACCAGAGCTGCCAAGTCCTGAGTCCCCAGGGGGTCACCGTCTTCTGTTGCAGACCCTGGTACTGCTGGCAGAAGATGAAAACAATTAATGGTGAGTGTGTATCCACACACCCAGTAATCCTTCACCTACAGGTCTTCAAGGAGGGAAAACCTCCACCTCCAGATACAATGTCACCCGTGCAGCTCCTGTTGGTCTCCTTCCTGGATGGAGTGAGAGACGAAGACCATCGTCCTCTCACTGTCCGCCAATCCAGCCTTCAATAGACCCCGCAGGAACACGGCTGCACACAGACCTCTGTTTTCAGACAACGAATAATCACAGCAGAGAAAGTTACCTTAGACGGTAGCTGATTTCTCAGCGAGGAGGTGGAGTAATAATCCGGCTTTTGTAGGGAAGGTGGTGATTGGTGACAGCTGGTGTAAATGAGTGACAGCTGTCACTCTCTGTTGTCTCGGCGCCCTCTCATGCTTGAAGCCCGCACTCCAAGCAGGGCACCGACTGGTGGTGGTGGGCCAGCAGTACCTCCTCTTCAGCGGCCCACACAACATTATGTTCAAACTGCTTTTTTAACAATCCTGTGAATCACTAAACTAATATGTACAGTGAGGAAAATAAGTATTTTAACACCCTGCGATTTTGCAAGTTCTCCCACTTAGAAATCATGGAGGGGTCTGAAATTTTCTTCTTAGGTGCATGTCCACTGTGAGAGACATAATCTAAAAAAAACAAAAAAACAAATCTGGAAATCACAATGTATGATTTTTTAAATAATTTATTTGTATGTTACTGCTGCAAATAAGTATTTGAACACCTGTGAAAATCAATGTTAATATTTGGTACAGTAGCCTTTGTTTGCAATTACAGAGGTCAAATGTTTCCTGTAGTTTTTCAGCAGGTTTTCACACACTGCTGCAGGGATTTTGGTCCACTCCTCCATACAGATCTTGTTATGTGTTCGGACGCAGGCGGAGAAGCCGACCAGCGTTTGAAGGACCCAGTATAAAATAAGCAGAGCACGGTACAAGGATAACAGAATTTAATGACATAACAGTGAGTGCTTAATTACAAACAAATAAGTGCGCGGTCTGGCGAGGGTGGAAGACGGTGTGCTCCCAGCAGCACAAACGGTCCGGAGCCAGAACAGTTCGGACCCAAGGACCCCGCCGACACCCCCCAGGTGGCCGCGACCAACCGAGTCTGTGAAAGAAGAAACCATCATGTGAGTCCACACTCCACACACAGAGAGACCACTCAAAGGTGTACATAAACAGCAAACACTTCCTGGCTTAATCACCAATCAGCTTCCCACCCTGCAGGCATGGAACACCCAGTTCAATTCTCCACTGCAGTGGAAGCTGATTAAACGACTAACATAACAGCTCAATATAATAAGGTGTGAGGGACACCACATTTACTGACTGTACTCATGTTAGTCACAAACCTAAAGTACCTCAGGAAGTGTGCTGATGAGCGTGAGACCTCACCCCCTCCTCTTTCACAGACCATGGCATCAAACCTGGTACGGTCTCTGCATCCATGATGATGAGATGGCTCTCTAGACGACAATCTCACCCGTCTGGTCACAAGGTCGAGTCTCTGGCAAATACACACTGTGTACTCCAGACTTAAATGCAACCATGCCCCAATCCATAAAGATGCACCACAGCTGTGAGTCCTGACGAGCTGCACATGACAAGCTTCAGGTGATCAGGGTGAGGTCCTAATAACTCAGCCACACATCCACTCAGTCCTGAACGCATGCCACCTGGAAGGAAAAACAAAAGACAGAGAACAGAAGACAGAAACAAAAGGCAGCCAGGCACCCCAGCCATACTACAGATCTTCTCCAAATCTTTCAGGTTTGGAGTTTCAGCTCCCTCCAAAGATTGAGTTCAGGTCTGGAGACTGGCCAGGCCACTCCAGGACCTTGAAATACTTCTTACAGAGCCCCTCCTTAGTTTCCCTGGCTGTGTGTTTGGGGTCATTGTCATGCTGAAGACCCAGCCATGACCCATCTTCAGTGCTCTTACTGATGGAAGGAGGTTGTTTGCCAAAATCTCGCAATACATGACCCCATCCATCCTCCCTTCAATACGGTGCAGTCGTCCTGTCCCCTTTGCAGAAGAGCACCCCCAGAGTATGATGTTTCCACCCCCATGCTTCGTGGTTGGGATGGTTTTCTTGGGGTTGTTCTCATCCTCTAAACATGGTAAGTGGAGTTGATTCCAAAAAGCTCTGTTCTGGTCTCATTTGACCACATGACCTTCTCCCATGCCTCCTCTGGATCATCCAGATGGTCACTGGTGAACTTCAAACAGGCCTGGACATGTGCTGGCTTGAGCAGGGGGACCTTGCTGCCCTGCAGGATTTTAAACCATGACAGCATCATGTGTTACTAATGTAATCTTTGTGACTGTGGTCCCAGCTCTCTTCAGGTCATTGACCAGGTCCTCCTGTGTAGTTCTGAGCTTTCTCAGAATCATCCTTACCCCACAAAATGAGATCTTGCATGGAATCCCAGACCAAGGGAGACTGACAGTCATCTTGTGTTCTTCCACTTTCTAATAAATAATCTAATACAGTTGTTGATTTCTACCAAGCTGCTTGCCTGTTGTCCTGTAGTCCATCCCAGCCTTGTGCATGTCTACAGTTTTGCCCCTGGTGTCCTTTGACAGCTCTTTGGTCTTGGCTATGGTGGACAGGTTGGAGTGTGATTGATTGAGTGTGTGAACAGGTGTCTTTTATACCAGTAACAAGTTCAAACAGGTGCAATTAATACAGGTAAAGAGTGCAGAATAAGAGGGCTTCTTAAAGAAAAATGAACAGGTTTGTGTGAGCCAGAATTCTTGCAGGTTGGTAGGTGTTCAAATACTTATTTGCAGCAGAAACATACAAATAAATTATTTTAAAAAAATCATACATTGTGATTTCCGGATTTTTTTTTTTTTTTTGATTATGTCTCTCACAGTGGACATGCACCTAAGATGAAAATTTCAGACCCCTCCGTGATTTCTAAGTGGGAGAACATGCAAAACCACAGGGTGTTCAAATACTTATTTTCCTCACTGTAGTTGTATAACCACAGTTTTTCATGATTTCTTCACATCTGCGAGGCGTTAATTTTGTTGGTTTGGAACCAAGATTTTGCTCAAGTACTAGTGTGCTTGGGGTCATTGTCTTGTTGAAACACCCATTTCAAGGGCATGTCCTCTTCAGCATAAGGCAACATGACCCCTTCAAGTATTTTGACATATCCAAACTGATCCATGATACCTGGTATGTGATATATAGGCCCAACACCATAGTAGGAGAAACATGCCCATATCATGATGCTTGCACCACCATGCTTCACTGTCTTCACTGTGAACTGTGGCTTGAATTCAGAGTTTGGGGGTCATCTCACAAACTGTCTGCAGCCCTTGGACCCAAAAAGAACAGTTTTACTCTCATCAGTCCACAAAATATTCCTCCATTTCTCTTTAGGCCAGTTGATGTGTTCTTTGGCAAATTGTAACCTCTTCTGCACATGTCTTTTATTTAACAGAGGGACTCTCTGGGGGATTCTTGCAAATAAATTAGCTTCACACAGGCGTCTTCTAACTGTCACAGCACTTACAGGTAACTCCAGACTGTCTTTGATCATCCTGGAGCTGATCAATAGGTGAGCCATTCTGGTTATTCTTCTATCCATTTTGATGGTTGTTTTCCATTTTCTTCCACGCGTCTGTTTTTTTTTTTGTGCCATTTTAAAGCATTGGAGATCATTGTAGATGAACAGCGTATAATTTTTTGCACCTGCATATAAGTTTTCACTACTAATAGCCCATTTTCATAGCCTTAAGAGTGTGCATATCATGAATGCTTGGTCTTGTTAGATTTGTGAAAATCTACTGAATGTACTGGTACCTTGTTTCCCATGTAACAATAAGAAATACGAGGTCTGTTAGAAAAGTATCTGACCTTTTTATTTTTTGCAAAAACCTGATGGATTTGAATCACGTGTGCTTGCATGAGCCAACTTGAACCTTCGTGCGCATGCGTGAATTTTTTTCACGCCTGTCGATTGCGTCATTTGCTTGTAAGCAGCCTTTGTGTGAGGATGGGTGGAGTCTCTCGTCGGATTTTCTTTGCAAGGAAAATGGTGGAACAATTGGAGCAGCGCGACTGCATCAATTTTTGCCAGAAACTGGGCGACAGCCAGGTGGAAACCATTCGGATTATTCAGACGGCTTTCGGTAACGATCCTATGGGCATCACACAGATTAAGGAGCGGGACAACTGGTTTAAAGACATCCACACAACGGTGGAGAGCGAGCCGCGCTCCGGTCAGCCATCAACACGCTGAAATGACCAGATCATTTCCAAAGTGAATGCTGTGGTGATGCGGGACCGTCGTGTGACTATCCGAGAAATTGCGGAAGAGGTGGACATCAGCACTTTTTCGGTACATTTCACTGTGACAGAAGATTTGGCCATGAAAAGAGTTGCAGCGAAATTCATGCCAATCGCTTCGGCACGAAGCTGATGGCGCAGCAAAAGCGCCACCGTGTTGAAACCTCACAGGACATGCTGGACTCTGAAAAATGATGCCCACCTCTTCCATCATTTGGAAGATTCAGACGGCTTTCGGTGACTTTTCAGTCGTGTGACTATAAAGAAATTGTGGAAGAGGTGGGCATGTCACAACATGCGTGTCATTTGTGTTGATGCGTGTTGATGGCCGCCCGGAGTGTGGCTCGCTCTCCACCATTGTGCGGACGTCTTTAAACCGGTTGTACCGCTCCTTAATCTGTGTGATGCCCATAGGATCATCACCAAAAGCCGTCTGAATCATCCGAAAGGTTTCCACCTGGCTGTCGCCCAGTTTCTGGCAAAATTTGATGCAGTCGCGCTGTTCCAGTCGTTCCACCATTTTCCTTACAATGAAAATCTGATGAGAGACTCCACCCATCCTTACACAAAAGCTGCTTACCAGCAAATGGTGCAACCAACAGGCGTGAAAAAATTCACGCATGCGCACGAAGGTTCAAGGTTGGCTCATGCAAGCACATGTGATTCACTCAGCCCGACAATGAGATACTCAAATAATACTCGAATGCCCAATGAAAAACAATGAAAATCAGAACATTGTCGTCACTTTCTGAAAACAACCCAGAACGACCAGGACAGGATGTGAAATCAGGACGATTGGTCACTCTAGTTTTAGGTGGTTTTTAATCAAATTGCAGGACCAAAGCTGCAATCGTTATGTTTGTATAATGCATTAAAATTAAAGGGAAGTTGTGCCAGTGAAATCTGTTTTCTTTATATCTGTATCACAAACATTTTTTATAAATTCCCTAATATCAGTATCTGCATGCCCCCCCCCCCCCCCAAAAAAAATCCATATCAGTTAGGGAGCTACAGAAAGAAGAAACTTTGGCTGCCATGTCTCCCTCATTATTTACTTTGCAGCTTAATCACTGTGGAACAATTACAAAGTAACATTTTGCTTGTCTGATTCACAGTTTTGTTTAGGTGAAGATGGTCGCACTCTGTCACATCTCGTCACTTGCTATGACTGAAACATTCTCTCTGCAGTCTGGAGGAAATATAGCCAAACCCCACACTGTACCCTTACAGTAACACATTAAACAGAATGTACAGAATTTACATGATATTCATTCCACATCCCCACATCACTACATCATTTTTAAAGTCTTTTTTTGTATATAGGAATGGCATTAAATCAAACCCTGGTGAAGTGAATGGTTTGGTGCTTGTGGTTAAAAGCATTTATGTAAAAGGTGGACAACATACTTTTAAAAAAGCCAAAAAAAAAACAACAACTTTGTAATTAATTGCTCTGAAAGATCACCCTTTTCACCTTCGACTCTCTTTTCTCTCAGTGTTTCATCATTTTGGAAATGCCAAAATAACATTTTCGTGTATTGTTTGAGCAAGATGAGCTTTTACATCACAGACATTTTAAAGGTGAGACTCAGCATTCCTGCACAACAGGACTCTTAACACGACTTAGTCAGGTCGGGTGTAACGCTGTAAAAACAAAAGTGCAGCTCATTTTTTTGTGCATGTTTCAGAAACGCAGAGAGTTCTTTTTAATGGCAGCAATTAGAAAAGGTGACAGAGACACACCATGTAACAGTACGGACCACGATTAAAGCCCAGGAGAGGTGTTAGGTTTGACCGCGACATTTCAGTACAAACTCCAGAACAGACTCGGGGGTGCAGCAGTGGATGGATCTCTTTACAACACTCCAGCATGAACAGCCATGAGGTTAAGAGGTTAAGAATTAGAGCAGTGCTGATGTGATCTAATAACCCAGAGGAAAACCTGCCTGGTAACAGTCGCAGAGAAGCCGACTGATGAGGACAGCTGCTGCTTTGAAAAAAATGTGGTGTGCAAAATAATACACAAGAGTGTCTACCTGCTGCAGAACAAGTCACTCAAAGAAACCAAAGCTGGTGAGTCTGTGAGCTCGCACGTTGGCAACCACCACTATCCTCTTTATGAGAATTTCACATATTGACAATGTAATTCTCATCCACCTATATTCAAATAGGTTGAATTGGTTGCCAGTGTGGAACCAGCTCAACCCTTATGGGGCATTATGAGTTATGACTCAGTGAAGTTTGGCTGCTCCAGTTCTTCAGACTCACCATAGTGGATCCGGTACAGATTCAAATTTGGATCTGGCACGTTTTTAATGCCGGATGCCTTTCCTTATGCTCCAAGCAGTCTCCCAGCCAAGTATTAATCTGGACGTTCTCTGCTTTATAGGTGAACACAGAGCAGAATGGCTGTGAAGTAGTGATGTGTGGCTCAACTTGTTGTGGTGAGAAAATATTGCAAGTGCATGTCAAGCAGAATTCCCACTTAAGCCCCTTTCACACCGGGCCCACTTCCACGTGGAAGCAACTCAGTGTGGAGACGATGTAGCTCAAAGCCACAACAGCACGAGGGACGCAAAGGACGAAGCAAATCAGGTGCCAAAAATTAAACGTTTAATTTTTGTTTGCATCCTGTGCTCGACACAGAGTGGTTAAGTGGTTTCAACGCAAGTCAGAGCAACAGGACGGTACTCAACATGACTGGAAGCCACACACTCACAGTACAACGTTATCTGATGCCAATTTATGATTCCTGCTGTGTTCCATTGTTCCCGAAGTATAAATCACACAGGATTGTTTTTATACCATGTACACAATGCAGCAAAAACTACACGCTCAAAGAGCACAGAAAAAAATGCTGATTGCAGCTGCTGCAGCTCCTCGCTCTTCTCTCACAAATGTGTTTAAATAAAGTCCTCATAAGTCCTGCTCACAGACTGATTGCCAGAGACAGGACATGTCCACATCAAGTATAACTCCAGACATCTCTACATTTACTCACGGACAGTTCGTTCACGTGAACAGCTCACAGTCAAAGGAGGAAAGATAAGCTATAACAGAACTCAGAGCGCAGACCTGCAGCTCAGCACAAAAACAAATATAAACTAGAAGAGATGTCCAGTGAAGTTCAATGATCCTGCAACTACACCTGCACTCAGAGGACATGCTTTTATGTGTGTGTAGTGTATGTAATGGCAGCACCCTCACATCGGGGTGAATGTGAGGCATTACTGTAAAGCGCTTTGAGCATCTGATGCAGATGGAAAAGCGCTATATAAATGCAATCCATTTACCATTTAAGAGAAATCAGAGTGCACAGTTTGGCTGCAGACAGACTGTGCACTCTGATTCCTCTGTGCAGAGAACCTGCAGGCTGCGTTGTCACCTCCTCTCTGCCCCCTGCTGCGTGAACCTGACGGAAACATTCCTGCGTCATTATGAAGCAACTTGAAGCAGCCCCAGTGTGAAAGGGGTTTTAATAATGATTATATAATGGCTGAGTGGATCCTTGTCATTTGATTGGTGGCTTGTATGTCACATGACATGGATTATTTGTACCATTTGCTGTTGTGTCTTATTTATCCTGAAATAATTATTTTTAAGTGTGAAATTTTGGTACTACATGAAATGTGCTGTTGCACGCCCCGACCACCGGGCATGCTCACACTACTGGGGGCGGCGTTTAGCTAAACATGGAGGAGTTTGTTTTGCTGATGGACTACAATTTGAAGGAGCTAATTGACACTGCTAATTCTTCAAACACAAAAAACAAATCCACTACATCTGTCAGGTGTGGCACAAACAGAGCAGCACACTAATACAAAACTCTCACAAGCAGACTGGTGTAAGAAAAAAGTTGAATCAAACAAGCAGGGATTCGGTACACGGGAGGTCCAGCAGCGAAGCAAAGGTACAGACGGACATGAGGCTGAGGCATGGTTCAAAAAAACAGGCTGTCGAGGTCTTCAGAGGCAAAGACAAGTACAAGGTCAAGGGCAAAACAAGGTCAAACACTGGCAGGCTAACAATAAGGCAAAACAAGACAAAGAATGGCTGGAAAGTGAAATATATTCAACAATCTGGCAGTGAGCTGTGAGAATGTGAGGGCTTAAATAACTGGTGGTGTAATTAGTGTAACAGTTTTCTCTGTTTTTATTATGCTGTGTGAGGTGCCTTGAGGCGATCTCATCGCATATAATAATTTACAGATATATTACAGATAAAAATGGCATAAAACAGGCTAGATATGAATACAACCCCACTTCCACTGAAGTTGGGACGTTGTGTGAAAAACAGAATACATCTCATCTCATCTCATCTTCAGCCATTTTTCCAGGTTCAGGTCGTGGGGGCAACAGCTTCAGCAGGGGACCCCAGACATTCCCACTCCAGATATAATCTCTCCACCTAATCCTGGGTTTTCCCCGGGGTCTCCTGCCAGATGGACGTGCCTGGAACACCTCCCTTGGGAGGCGCCCATGAGGCATCCTTACCAGATACCCAAACCACCTCAGCTGGCTGCTTTCAACGCGAAGGAGCAGTGACTCTACTCCGAGCTCCCCATGGATGACCGAACTTCTCACCCTATCTCTAAGGGAGACACCAGCCACCCTCCTGAGGAAGCCCATTTTGGCCGCTTGTACTCGCAATCTAGTTCTTTCGGTCATAACCCAACACTCATGACCATAGGTGAGAGTAGGAACGAAGATTTATAGCAAATAAATGTTTGCTCATTTTGAAATGGATGACTGCAACATGTTTCAAAAAAGCTGGGACAGTGGTATGTTTACCACTGTCCCAACTGTTTTGCTCTAAGAACACCTGTTTGGAACATTCCACAGGTGAACAGGTTAATTTGAAATAGGTGAGTGTCATGATTGGATATAAAGGGAGCATCCCCAAAAGTCTCAGGCCTTCACAAGCAAAGATGGGGCAAGGATCACCACTTTGTGAACACCTGGGGGAAAAAATAGTCCAACAGTTTAAGAACAATGTTTCTCAATGTTCAATTGCAAGGAATTTAGGGATTTCATCATCTACAGTCCATAATATAATCAGAAGATTCAGAGAATCTGAAGAACTTTCTACACGTATGCGGCAAGGCTGAAAACCAACACTGAATGCCCGTGACCTTCGATCCCTCAGGCGGCACTGCATTAAAAACCAACATCATTGTGTAAAGGATCTTACTGCGTGGGCTCAGGAACACTTCAGAAAACCATTGTCAGTTAACACAGTTCGTCACTACATCTACAAGTACAAGTTAAACTCTACCATGCAAAGTGAAAGCCAAACATCAACAGCATCCAGAAATGCCATCGCCTTCTCTGGGCCTGAGCTCATTTGAAATGGACAGACGCAAAGTGGAAAAGTGTGCTGTGGTCTGATGAGTTCACATTTCAAATTGTTTTTGGAAATCATGGATGTCGTGTCCTCCGGACAAAAGAGGTAAAAGACCACCCAGATTGCTACCAGCACAAAGTTCAAAAGCCAGCATCTGTGATGGTATGGGGGTGTGTTAGTGCCCATGGCATGGGCAACTTACACATCTGTGATGGCACCATCAATGCTGAAAGGTACATCCAGGTTTTGAAGCAACACATGCTGCCATCCAAGCAACGTCTTTTTCAGGGACGTCCCTGCTTATTTCAGCAAGACAATGCCAAGCCACATTCTGCATGTGTTACAACAGCGTGGCTTCATAGAAAAAGAGTGCGGGTACTAGACTGGCCTGCCTGCAGTCCAGACCTGTCGCCCATTGAAAAAGTGTGGCACATCATGAAGCACAAAATACGACAACGGAGACCCCGGACTGTTGAACAACTGAAGTTGTACATCAAGCAAGAATGGGAAAGAATTCCACCTACAAAGCTTCAACAATTAGTGTCCTCAGTTCCCAAACACTTATTGAATGTTGTTAGAAGGAAAGGTGATGTAACACAGTGGTAAACATACCACTGTCCCAGCTTTTTTGAAACGTGTTGCATTTGCAAATCATTGTATTCTGTTTTTATTTACATTTTTCACAACATCCCATCTTCATTGGAATTGGGGTTGTACTTATCACTTACTATCAGCTTCCCTCTTTTCTCTTCTCCCTCTCACACACGTGTGTCAAAGAGTGTGCTCTGCCTGATGTGTGGCATTCATGTTGGCACATACGACACATACTGCATTTGCGTTTGGTCTGTCATCCATTGCGTATTTGTTATGTGCACAGAGCTGAGACACTCCACTCAAATTGTTTTCTTTTCCACAAGCAGCATGTTTCAGTTACAGCAGAACATACTGCTATGAAGCAAATTGACAGCAGGTCACAGCCTGTCATCATGAATATTAAGAGCGCAGGACTGACCCATTGCAAATCTTAAAAAAAAATCACAGGAAAAAATCGTTGAGCACACAACATCGCTGGCTTGAGCTGGTGATCGAAAAGCTGCTTCTTTGACTGACAACCCACCGACACTTTTTTCTGCCTCTAATCAGCAACCCCCCCCCCCCCCCCCCCAACACACACACACACACACAACCTTTGAGACATTCCGTGTGTAAGGCATCTCCCCGGTTGATTACCCAAACTCACTGCAACAGACTGTTGTGTAGGTTGTGAAAGTCCAGTCTGGTGATTTTTCTCATGGCCGCAAGGGACAATAATTTAATTCATTGAAAGATATAACATTTTTCACTATGTGTTGCCTGATAAATTGTAAGTATCATAACGTACACGTGACAGATCTTTCTGCACCCAGTCATAATGGTGGAATATTAATTATAACACATTTACAGGCTGGCAGAAATGTGTTTTCCTTGAAAAAGAAGCAAACTGCTTGTGTGACAGAGAGAAAGTGTCTGTGTGTGTGTATGTGTGTGAGGTAGAGAGAGAGAGAATGTGTTCACCCCCCCCAAGTCAGGTTTTGGTGGTAAATCATTGTATATTTTTGTGGGTTGGGCAGTGTAGATTGGCTCTCATAACGGGTCGGGCAGGTGCGCATGACTCCTGTGAGGTATGTATTGTAGATATTTTCTTTTAAATCATGAATTAGGTTTGGTCTGTGAACAAGCGGCAATACCATGAGTCCTGGATAGCAACCACTCAGGCAGACAATTCATCCATCGCCATGTCCCCAGAGTAACCATCAATCTGCCACACACATGTGAAATTTGGGTATTTCCTTGTCCTCCTTTATTGCTGGGGTCATTCCCAGAGAAACATGCCACATGGTCAAAATATCATAGCTGATGTCTCGTCAAACCCTTCATTGAGGTAAGCGGATATAGAAAATGGATGGATGCTCCCTCAATACCCAAGTGATACTTCTCACTGTAGTCATAAGAAGTATTCATTCATTTGACATGGTCATTCCAGCGATATCCAGGGATCCTCTGAAGAAACCGGGTACCATAGACATCCGGTCAGTGCTCTAGGCCACTGGCTAATGTTTAAGATATCTACAGACATTGTGCATATATGAGAATATATTTCACTATGGAAATATCTTCATTTGTTATTCAGTTTAAGATAGAGGCAACAATCAGCTGTCATAAAAATGATGAAGCAAACAAAACGTTTTATGAAGTATGAAATCTTTAATCAAAAATATCGAGCACCAGTTCATCACAGTATCTACCTGGCTGGAATCTTGCTCTGATTATAATTGGTATTGAGTCCAGAACCTGAACTGAACTTTAAAATCTTGAGTGTAAAATATTTATTCATACAGACTTTATTCAGAAAGCCTGACTCAGATGTCTTTCTGAATTTACACATGTTGTGATGTCCCAGGCTTTGGGGCGGGATGAGCTCAAGCACACTAGATGTTCTGGTTCTTGTTATTTCGAACACCTATACAGATAATTATATCGTGTTAGTGAGCAGGACTATCCGGTTGTTAAGCTCTGATGTAACGCATCACGTGATAAATCTGTTTCCGGGTCCAAAGATCTGCAGGTTTACAGTTAAAGTTCCGTCTGTATGATCCTTTTAAGGATCTACAGTTTAAGTTTAGTTTGTGTTTACAGTGTGTGCAGACGTCCCTCCCTTCTCCACCTCCATTAACCTCATTTGTCTGTTTCTAAGGTAAGAACACTTAATAAAACTTTTTTTCCCTTTTACTTTATTTATTTTATTATGTACAGGTAAAATATACATGTCTATTTGTTCATAAAAAAATATTTATTACATAAACAGGACGTTAAAGTGCAAACTTCATTTCCCCCCGAACGACATGAACAGGAAGCGATCGCAGCTCACAGCAACTGCCATTGAAAATAACGGAGAAACGACCTGAGCTTCTGGCATTTTTACAGTAGTGTTCAGAATAATAGTAGTGCTATGTGACTAAAAAGATGAATCCAGGTTTTGAGTCTATTTCTTATTGTTACATGGGAAACAAGGTACCAGTAGATTCAGTAGATTCTCACAAATCCAACAAGACCAAGCATTCATGATATGCACACTCTTAAGGCTATGAAATTAGGCTATTAGTAAAAAAAAAAAGTAGAAAAGGGGGTGTTCACAATAATAGTAGTGTGGCATTCAGTCAGTGAGTTTGTCAATTTTGTGGAACAAACAGGTGTGAATCAGGTGTCCCCTATTTAAGGATGAAGCCAGCACCTGTTGAACATGCTTTTCTCTTTGAAGGCCTGAGGAAAATGGGACGTTCAAGACATTGTTCAGAAGAACAGCGTAGTTTGATTAAAAAGCTGATTGGAGAGGGGAAAACTTATACGCAGGTGCAAAAAAATTATAGGCTGTTCATCTACAATGATCTCCAATGCTTTAAAATGGACAAAAAAACAGAGACGCGTGGAAGAAAAGGGAAGACAACCATCAAAATGGATACAAGAATAACCAGAATGGCAAAGGTTCACCAATTGATCAGCTCCAGGATGATCAAAGACAGTCTGGAGTTACCTGTAAGTGCTGTGACAGTTAGAAGACGCCTGTGTGAAGCTAATTTATTTGCAAGAATCCCCCGCAAAGTCCCTCTGTTAAATAAAAGATGTGCAGAAGAGGTTACAATTTGCCAAAGAACACATCAACTGGCCTAAAGAGAAATGGACGAATATTTTGTGGACTGATGAGTAAAATTGTTCTTTGTGGGTCCAAGGGCCACAGACAGTTTGTGAGACGACCCCCAAACTCTGAATTCAATCAACTTTTTTTTTTTCAATCAACTTTTTTTTTATATAGCGCCAAATCACAACAAACAGTTGCCCAAGGCGCTTTATATTGTAAGGCAAGGCCATACAATAATTATGAAAAACCCCAACGGTCAAAACGACCCCCTGTGAGCAAGCACTTGGCAACAGTGGGAAGGAAAAACTCCCTCTTAACAGGAAGAAACCTCCAGCAGAACCAGGCTCAGGGAGGGGCAGTCTTCTGCTGAGACTGGTTGGGGCTGAGGGAAAGAACCAGGAAAAAGACATGCTGTGGAGGGGGGCAGAGATCAATCACCAATGATTAAATGCGGAGTGATGCATACAGAGCAAAAAGAGAAAGAAACAGTGCATCATGGGAACCCCCCCACAGTCTACGTCTAAAGCAGCATAACCAAGGGATAGTCCAGGGTCACCCGATCCAGCCCTAACTATAAGCCTTAGCGAAAAGGAAAGTTTTAAGCCTAATCTTAAAAGTAGAGAGGGTATCTGTCTCCCTGATCTGAATTGGGAGCTGGTTCCACAGGAGAGGAGCCTGAAAGCTGAAGGCTCTGCCTCCCATTCTACTCTTACAAACCCTAGGAACTACAAGTAAGCCTGCAGTCTGAGAGCGAAGCGCTCTATTAGGGTGATATGGTACTACGAGGTCCCTAAGATAAGATGGGACCTGATTATTCAAAACCTTATAAGTAAGAAGAAGAATTTTAAATTCTATTCTAGAATTAACAGGAAGCCAATGAAGAGAGGCCAACACAGGTGAGATATGCTCTCTCCTGCTAGTCCCCGTCAGTACTCTAGCTGCAGCATTTTGAATTAACTGAAGGCTTTTTAGGGAACTTTTAGGACAACCTGATAATAAAGAATTACAATAGTCCAGCCTAGAGGAAATAAATGCATGAATTAGTTTTTCAGCATCACTCTGAGACAAGACCTTTCTGATTTTAGAGATATTGCGTAAATGCAAAAAGGCAGTCCTACATATTTGTTTAATATGCGCTTTGAATGACATATCCTGATCAAAAATGACTCCAAGATTTCTCACAGTATTACTAGAGGTCAGGGAAATGCCATCCAGAGTAAAGATCTGGTTAGACACCATGCTTCTAAGATTTGTGGGGCCAAGTACAATAACTTCAGTTTTATCTGAGTTTAAAAGCAGGAAATTAGAGGTCATCCATGTCTTTATGTCTGTAAGACAATCCTGCAATTTAGCTAATTGGTGTGTGTCCTCTGGCTTCATGGATAGATAAAGCTGGGTATCATCTGCGTAACAATGAAAATTTAAGCAATACCGTCTAATAATACTGCCTAAGGGAAGCATGTATAAAGTGAATAAAATTGGTCCTAGCACAGAACCTTGTGGAACTCCATAATTAACTTAGTCTGTGAAGAAGATTCCCCATTTACATGAACAAACTGTAATCTATTAGACAAATATGATTCAAACCACCGCAGCCCAGTGCCTTTAATACCTATGCAAGCATCATGATATGGGCATGTTTCTCCTACTATGGTGTTGGGCCTATATATCGCATACCAGGTATCATGGATCAGTTTGGATATGTCAAAATACTTGAAGAGGTCATGTTGCATTATGCTGAAGAGGACATGCCCTTGAAATGGGTGTTTCAACAAGACAATTGTCATGGTTTGGCCCTGTTCAAGGCTTTGATTCCTTCTTTCTTTACATCCCTTTCGGCTCCTGCTTTGTTTTATTAGTGGATTATTTTCATCATGTGTTTATTCTGTGTTCCATTTTGCTTTATTACTTGGTCTCTTTGTCACTTTGTATTTCTTTGTCATGATTCAGTTCCATTCTAGTGTTGTCCTGCCAGTTTGTTTTCATCATGAGTTTATCACATTTATTGTATATGCTTAGTCACATGTTATTATTTTTTTTAACTTTGGTGTTGAACAGAAAATGCCATGAATAACAAATGGAACATAATCTGATGAGCAGTTATCAGTTATCTTGTATTATTCATTGCATTATTCTGTATTCTCTGGGTTTTGGTTATTTGCAGTTCAATCCATAGTCGTTGTGCCTTCATCAGTTGTTGTATTCTCTTGTCTGCCAGTATCTGTTTCCTAGTTTGGTTTAATTCAAAGGTCCTTGTTTTTTCTCTCTTTAGACTTGCCACCATATTTCTTAGTTCTGCCCCTTTTGGTTTCACTCACGCATTATTGTTTGTCTAGAACACGTCAGGTTATTCAGTTAGTTCTGTCACCTACTTATCTTGCTTAGCACCAGCTTGTTTTGCCCTCCTGCACTTTCTTGCCTTTCTTCCCTCTTCTTTGTTCACTAAACTGCACCTCCTTCCACACACCTGCTCCACATCAACCTGATTAGTTTTCTCCTCTTTAAAACCCTCACAGTTCCACAAGTCACGGCCTGATTGTTGACTTTGTTCTCTTTCTAGCCTCTCGTTCTTGTCCAGTTTGTTCGTGTGTGTTTTGACCTTGCTTTGTTGCTCCGACCTCCGCCTTGCCGTATCCTGAACTCTGCCTGTATTTTGACTCTGCCTTTGTTTTGCCTGCTATATACCTCGACGCTGTGTGAATGAACACTGCCTGGTTTATGGACCACGTCCCAGCCTGTACCATGTCTGATACATCTGCTTCCATGTCTGACTACCTGTGTACCGAACCCAATGCCTGGTTTCAAGATAAAGCCTATTATTCAACTAAACCAACCATGCCTGTGAGTCTGCATTGGTCTCCCACTGCTTCCGGTTTCAGCCCACCACTAGCCCTGATAACAATGACCCCAAGCACACTAGTAAACCAGCAAAATCTTGGTTCCAAACCAGCAAAATTAATGCCTTGCAGATGTGAAGAAATCATGAAAAACTGTGGTTATACAACTAAATATTAGTTTAGTGATTCACAGGATTACTAAAAAAAAGCAGTTTGAACATAATAGTTTTGAGTTTGTAGCGTCAACAGCAGATGCTACTATTATTGTGAACACCCCCTTTTCTACTTTTTTTCCCTAATAGCGCAATTTCATAGCCTTAAGAGTGTGCATATCATGAATGCTTGGTCTTGTTGGATTTGTGAGAATCTACTGAATCTACTGGTACCTTGTTTCCCATGTAACAATAAGAAATATACTCAAAACCTGGATTAATCTTTTTAGTCACATAGCACTGCTATTATTCTGAACACTACTGTATATAAAACAAATGCAATAAAAACGTCTGAAAACCCAGTTAATATATCCAGGAGAGTTTTAGGCACAATATACAAAGAGTTTTATTTTGCCATGTTAATGCTGTTGTCCGTGTGCAGCGGTTTAAGTGCAGCGTGATCAGAGCGTCTCAGTGCAGTTATCAGTGTTAATGACAGCACGCGTTTTTTGTTTGGACCCGGAAGTTGAAAATCACATGATGCTTTACATCACACTTAACAACCAGATTGTTGACACACATTTAGTACAATGTACCAGTTAATACCAGTTAGGATGCAACTGAATATTCAGTATTTATGTGTATACATACACATTTTTCATTTGAAAGATTCATCAAATATACAGTTGAATGTATTTTACAACAGAGGTGCAAGACCTAAATTTGGTTAAAATTAGTGTTGTGTATACAGAGAGAACAGTCTCACACGGAGTTGCCAGGTCTCTGTAATGAAACCAGTCAAACAGCCACTCGGAAACAACCCCAAACCCGAACTCAAAAAAAGGAAAATGTTGAAAACACTCACAGGCACCAATATAATTTGCAATACTTCAAAGTAGATCATTTCTTCTGAATGCATATTGGCAAAATTGAACCAGAATGTGTTGCGTCATCAACAGCTCGTGGTTTTTTCACACATGGAATTTGGAAATATTGAAGCTTACGAAGCCTGAAGCAGCATCAGACAGCAGGACAATATTTTCCGTGAATAAAATCAGTGGGATGTGGTTGTGTTGCAAGGTTATTATTTATTACTTAGTTTGTCCAATCTGCTTTAAACTTGTTGGATGTATTTTTAATGCTTGTTTTTTGAGAACTGCAACATTTACAACACAACCCGAAGTATGGCTGACTGTAAATCTCAGTAACACCCCATTCCACAGGACACCACTTTATTACGATCTCCTACGATCCAGAAAAGTGCAAAACGGGATGGAACTGCTTACTCAGGCATGCCTCCTATCAGGCTGGCTTATAAAGTGCAGACCTGGCAACTGGCTGTCTTATAAAATAAAACGAAAGTAAAGCTGTGCATGGCTGCGTTCTCAGCCAGAACCGCAACTAACGTTGCTTTTGTTTCAAACTTTACCACAGTGGAGCTCATTCAAACAAGTTTCAAGCTGTACTCACTAGGACATCCCAGTTTAAATATGTTTGAACATGATTGAAGCTGTTAAGACTAAAAACACAGAGGTGATTGCGCAATGATGCACATTTGTCAAATCGGGATGAAATTTTTGAACAGCTCGAAAATTTCACTCTGAGTTCAAAACTAGTGCCGATCATGGCCATAACTACTACTGCATATACCAAGTTTGTTCAAGATCAACAAAAGATAGATCAGGAAGTTACTGTGATCCTTGGAACCGTGCCCTGATTTGCTCTTGGGATGAAACGAGAAGGAACGGCGCTCTGTGGAATAGGGGTATGAAATAAAACAATAATAATAGTGCGGTGGTTTATAGGTGACTATATGCCATTGGAAGAATTGAAGGTCTATATGGGATCTCCCATTAGAGATGGACACATCTGTGTCTGGGGGGTTTGGGGAGGTCCCTTATGTACATGGTTATGTGTAGGTATGTTTGTCTAACTTCTGGAGATGCATCAGTTTGGAAATGACATAACATTCCACAAAGATGGCCTTTGCTAGCATCCTTTCCCAGAGGGTTACCAAAATGGCAGAGAAGACCATTGGGTGCCCTCTACCCACACGTGAGGACCTTCATGGTTCTTAGTGTCTCAGGAGAGCCAACACCATCCTAAAGGACTCATCCCACCCTGGACACTCTCTGTTTGAGCTGCTGCCATCAGGCAGACGGTACAGAGCCATTAAAATAAGTACAAATAGATTGAAAAACTGTTTCTACCCAACTGCTGTTAGAGCTTTGAATGCCACTGGAACCAAACAGCCAGGTCACATGACACACTTGAAATGAGTGCAATATTTGTTCATGTGCAATATCCACTGCCACTGAAATATCCACAGTCTTATACATACTTTTCTCTTTTTTATATGTAATTTCTTTTTTTGCTACTGCATTCTTATAATTTCTTTCTTTTTTTAATTTAAACTGTGGACATACCTTTTTCATTCTTTTAAATTTTATGTGTATTTTCTTTTCTTCACCAGATCTTTCAAGTCTGTGCGTGGTTTGCTCAGGTTTATATTTGCACTGAAAGGTTTGCACCTTACCTTTCATTGTACCTGTTACAATGACAATAAATAATCTGTATCTGTTCTGTATCATTGCTAAACCAAACGGACCAGAATGCATTAGTTATTTTGAAGAGTTGGGATTAAATTAAAAAGATCTCAGTTGAGATTCTGAATACGAGGTCTGTCCAAAAAGTAACAGACCTTTTTATTTTTTTCAAAAACTATATGATTTGAATCACATGTGATTGCATCAGCCAAGCTTGAACCTTCGTGCGCATGCGTGAGTGTTTTCACGCCTGTCGGTTGCGTCATTCGCCTGTGGGCAAGCTTTGAGTGAGCACTGGTCCAGCCCCCTCTTTGGATTTTCATTGTCAGGGAAATGGCTGAGCGACTGCTGCTTTGCTCCATGAAAATTTTTTCAGAAACTGTGTGAGACAGCCAGGTGGAAACCATTCGAAAAATTCAGATGGCTTTCGGTGAAGATTCTATCGGCGTCGCACAGATTAAGGACCATTACAACCGGATTAAAGACGGCCCACAGCGGCGGAGGGCGCGCCGCGCTTCGAGCGACCATCGACAGGCTGAAACGACCAGATCATTTCCAAAGTGAAGGCTGCGTTGATCCGGGACATCGTCTGAGTACCAGAGAAATTGCAGAAAATGTGGACATCAGCACTTTTGCGGCACATTCCACTGTTACAGGAGATTTTGTAATGAAAGACATGCGGAGGAATTCGCGCATTAGGACAGAGCTGCTCATGGCGCACAACAAACACCTCCGTGTTGTAAACCATTCGGAAGATTCAGACGGCTTTCGGTGGCTTTTCAGTCGAGTGAGTATCCAAGAAATTGTGTAACAGCTGCGCATGCCACAACATGTCCTGTGAGACTTCCAACACGGAGGTGTTTGTTGTGCGCCATGAGCGGCTCCGTCCCGACGCGCGAATTCCTCCACACGTCTTTCATTACAAAATCTCCTGTAACAGTGGAATGTGCCGCAAAAGTGCTGATGTCCACATTTTCTGCGATTTCTCTGGTAGTCACACGACGTGCTGGCTCAACACAGCCTTCACTTTGAAAATGATCTGGTCGTTTAAGCCTGTCAATGGCCCCTCGGAGTGCGGCGTGCCCTCTGCCGCTGTGGGCCGTCTTTAATCCAGTTGTAATGGTCCTTAATCTGTGTGACACCAATAGAATCTTCACCGAAAGCCATCTGAATTTTCCAAATGGTTTCCACCTGGCTGTCTCACACAGTTTCTGAAAACATTTTCATGCAACAAAGTGGCAGTCGCTCAGCCATTTCCCATAAAAATCCGACGAGGGGGTTGGACCAGTGCTCACTCAAAGCGAATGACGCAACCGACAGGCGTGAAAAACTCACGCATGCGCACGAAGGTTCAAGCTTGTCTGATGTAATCGCACATGATTCAAATCCATATAGTTTTTGAAAAAATAAAAAGGTCCGTTAGTTTTTGGACAGACCTCGTATGTGGCATATCAAATTAAAACATCACTGTAAAGTAATAAAACAGCATGGTGGATTAGTGGTTAACACTGTTGCTTCACAGCGAGAAGGTCATGGTTTCGATTCCCACCTGTGGCCATTCTGTGTTGCGTGTTCTCCCTGTGTTTGTGTGGATTTCCTCCGGGTGCTCCGACTTCCTCACACATCCAAAAATTCGCAGGTTGGATGGATTGGAAACTTTAAATTGTCCGTAGGTGTGCGTGCGGGTGTGGCTGTGTTTGTTTGTCTATATGTGGCCCTGCGACAGACTGGCGTCCTGTTCAGGGTGTATCCTGCCTCGCACTCTATGACTGCTGGGATGGGCTCCAGCTCCCAACGACCCTTAATTGGACAAAGCGGTTGAAGATGAGTGTGTGTATGTGAGTGTAATGTAATGTTGCCTAGAGAGACAAAACTGAATTAAGGTCTGAATCAGATTGCAAACTATTAAATTGTCATACTGAGTATTGACATTGTAATTTGGAAGAGCTAAAATGTTTCTGGATAATGCTTCTATATCTGGACCTTCCTTTTCTCTCAAAAATTCTTGAAAGGGTAGTTGTAAAACAGCTAACTGATCATCTGCAGAGGAATGGTCTATTTGAAGAGTTTCAGTCAGGTTTTAGAATTCATCATAGTACAGAAACAGCATTAGTGAAGGTTACAAATGATCTTCTTATGGCCTCGGACAGTGGACTCATCTCTGTGCTTGTTCTCTTAGACCTCAGTGCTGCTTTTGATACTGTTGACCATAAAATTTTATTACAGAGATTAGAGCATGCCATAGGTATTAAAGGCACTGCACTGCGGTGGTTTGAATCATATTTATCTAATAGATTGCAATTTGTTCATGTAAATGGGGAATCTTCTTCACAGACTAAAGTTAATTATGGAGTTCCACAAGGTTCTGTGCTAGGACCAATTTTATTCACTTTATACATGCTTCCCTTAGGCAGTATTATTAGACGGTATTGCTTAAATTTTCATTGTTACGCAGATGATACCCAGCTTTATCTATCCATGAAGCCAGAGGACACACACCAATTAGCTAAACTGCAGGATTGTCTTACAGACATAAAGACATGGATGACCTCTAATTCCTGCTTTTAAACTCAGATAAAAGTGAAGTTATTGTACTTGGCCCCACAAATCTTAGAAACATGGTGTCTAACCAGATCCTTACTCTGGATGGCATTACCCTGACCTCTAGTAATACTGTGAGAAATCTTGGAGTCATTTTTGATCAGGATATGTCATTCAAAGCGCATATTAAACAAATATGTAGGACTGCTTTTTTGCATTTACGCAATATCTCTAAAATCAGAAAGGTCTTGTCTCAGAGTGATGCTGAAAAACTAATTCATGCATTTATTTCCTCTAGGCTGGACTATTGTAATTCATTATTATCAGGTTGTCCTAAAAGTTCCCTAAAAAGCCTTCCGTTAATTCAAAATGCTGCAGCTAGAGTACTGACGGGGAATAGAAGGAGAGAGCATATCTCACCCATATTGGCCTCTCTTCATTGGCTTCCTGTTAATTCTAGAATAGAATTTAAAATTCTTCTTCTTACTTATAAGGTTTTGAATAATCAGGTCCCATCTTATCTTAGGGACCTCGTAGTACCATATCACCCCAATAGAGCGCTTCGCTCTCAGACTGCAGGCTTACTTGTAGTTCCTAGGGTTTGTAAGAGTAGAATGGGAGGCAGAGCCTTCAGCTTTCAGGCTCCTCTCCTGTGGAACCAGCTCCCAATTCAGATCAGGGAGACAGACACCCTCTCTACTTTTAAGATTAGGCTTAAAACTTTCCTTTTTGCTAAAGCTTATAGTTAGGGCTGGATCAGGTGACCCTGAACCATCCCTTAGTTATGCTGCTATAGACGTAGACTGCTGGGGGGTTCCCATGATGCACTGTTTCTTTCTCTTTTTGCTCTGTATGCACCACTCTGCATTTAATCATTAGTGATCGATCTCTGCTCCCCTCCACAGCATGTCTTTTTCCTGGTTCTCTCCCTCAGCCCCAACCAGTCCCAGCAGAAGACTGCCCCTCCCTGAGCCTGGTTCTGCTGGAGGTTTCTTCCTGTTAAAAGGGAGTTTTTCCTTCCCACTGTAGCCAAGTGCTTGCTCACAGGGGGTCGTTTTGACCGTTGGGGTTTTACATAATTATTGTATGGCCTTGCCTTACAATATAAAGCGCCTTGGGGCAACTGTTTGTTGTGATTTGGCGCTATATAAAAAAATTGATTGATTGATTGATTGATTGATTGATATCAAAACTATAAGACTAAAGTGGCTTTTTCTGTACGCTAAAACGACTTCACAGAGAGTAGTGCCACTACTGCTTTACTGCGCAGTGAAACACTGCTTCATTTCCTGGTGCATACATCTCTGAATTGATCATTACTGCTTGTTTAGAATTGAATTTCTAACCCAGCATCCATCCACCTGTATAGGCCAACATCTGACTGTATTTGTTTAAGGGCATGGTTCAGTATATGAGACATGAAAAGGTCAGACCCATTTCTGCTCATCATCATGTGCTCACCTTACATATAAATAATAAATTCTATGTTTGAGTGCAGAATTGCAACAGTGTTCTTTGCGTTATTGGCTGTTAGGTGAAGGCCAGTGCACCAAATAAAGAAATAAGTTTCTTTATCCTAGTGTAGGTACTTAGGGAATGTTACATTACCCAGTAGTTGGAATCACAAATGTGTATAATGTAATTTTACCTTGTCCTCATTAAAACAGACTTCCTGCAGAGGCGGTTGGAGATTCTTTGTTGTGAAGCACAAGGGTCTTGATTGGAAAGTGTTTTCAATTATGTTAATGACAATAACATACTGTGCATCATTTCTGTCCACTGATTCACTGATTTGAGCAAAATATCATTTTATATTTCTTAAGTTTAAACTCTAAAGTAGCTTAATAAAAACTTTAAACTGTCCAGCAGGATTTACAGCTTGGGACAAGGTGGGCCAGGTCCTTTAATTCCTCCTGGAGGATCCTTGGCATTCCTAAGCAGTGATGCCGGTAACACATTACTTAGTAACGCATTACTCTAATCTAACCACTTTTTTTAGTAACGAGTAATCTAAGGGGTTAATCTTTCCAAATCAGTAATCAGATAAAAGTTGCTTTTCTCCAAGTCACTGTGCATTACTATTATTTTTGCATTGTGGGTCGATAGCACCATTAAACTTGGTCCGTGGGCAGGAGGTCAGGGTTTGTCTGAACTGCCCACTTTAAGCGAGCTGTGAGCTTTTCATCCGCGGTTTTCTGCAGCAGCTACGATTTGTCCTCACCTCTTAAAACACGGTGACAACAGCACACCTGCACTGAGCTTTACAAAGACATTTTTATGCTTTTTTTTCTCCTTTCGCTCCTGAGACACACTTTGTCCCCTGTTTACAATGGGGTGCTCAGGTCAAAGCACTTTCAGTCGTTTGTTCATGGTAATGAGTCGTCAAGGGAGCCGGCAGGAGAGGCGTCCGTTCCATCATTAGGAGGGACAGCTACCCTGTCATTAGGAGGGTGCTAACTAGAGCACAATAGGTGCTAATTAGAGCTGTTGTTGTTGCTGTCATTAGCCCATAGCAGTCTGCCTCTCGATAGGAGGGGTCTGGTTAGGTTTAAAACTCCAGCTTTTGTGGCTTCTGTTTACTCTTCTCTACTAGAGTCAAGACAGAAGTCAGACCACCAGAGCAAGAATTTTAGCTGAGGAAGCTTCTGCGATTTGAAGTGAAACGTCCTTGCGTCAAGCAACCCAGTCCAGTCGAAGATTCAAGCTTCTCTACTATGGAAACCACCTGGACAACTGAGAGACTACACAGAAACATTTCTTAATGATACTTAAAAGGAACTGGTATTCGATACCCAACCCTACTTGTGAAAAATAAAAATAACTGAACTCCTCCACTTGGAACGGTAACTCTCCCCTGACCTAGAGGGGAGTGTCCACTCTTTTCCAACACAGGACCATGAAACTTATATTTGGAGGTGCTGATCCTCATCCCAGTCACTTCACACTCAGCCTCAAATCTGCCCAGTGCACATCAGATGTCAGTGTGTGATGAAGCCAACAGACCCACATCATCTGCATACACCAGAGATACAATTCTGAAATCACGAAACTGGACACCCAAGGATATCTAATGACAGAAACGTTATTGTATCCATCCCTTTCTTCATCCACTCATTCTTCCTCTTCTTCTGACTGCTCCTGTTAAGGGCCCCTTCACACATAGTACGGATAAGTGCAAATCAGGGTGAGTCACGGCGGAATAGCTCGTATGAGCGAACCACAAAAACATCGAGATGATGGGCGGGTGTGGACGATGCCGCTGTGTAAGCAGCTGGAGTATGTGTAACCACCATGCAGGTGCTGTAAAAAAAAAAGAAAAATACATGTCACCCATGGAATTCGAACCTGCAGTTTCCAAAAGCTCTGATTGCCAGCCAGAAACTTTACCACTGAGCTACCATCACTGTCCTGTGAAAGCTGCAGAAAAATGCCTGGAATCAAGAAGGACATGGACATATTAAAAAAAACACCATTATTAAATCCCTCTTATCGAGCGGGCAATACAAGTATGATCTGTCTGTTCCTCTGTAGATGACCCATGGTCATAGATGTACAGTTATGAAATGACATGAATGAAGCAGGGTGCTCTTATCATGTCTACATCTGCTGGCCCTGTGTGTCCAGTCGGCCTCGCGCTCGTGTCTGGCCTGACATGCTTGTCTTGTGGACGGCACGCCACAGGACTGATACTGTGTCATGTGGAACAGAGCTCACGTGGGTGACATGACATTCAGATCGCCCGCTGCGTGTTATAATCTGACGGTCTGTTTCACCTGGAGTAGCCTATCAATGTGCGTGCCATGTGCTCCCTCCCTGCAGCTTGTCGCAACAGCGATATACGAGGTCTGTTAGAAAACTATCCGACCTTATAATTTTTTTAAAAAACTATACGGATTTGAATCATGTGCACTTGCATCAGCCAAGCTTGAACCTTCGTGCGCATGCGTGAGTTTTTTCACGCCTGTCGGTTGCGTCATTCGCCTGTGCACGAAGGTTTAAGCTTGGCGCACGAAGGTTTAAGCTTGGCTGATGCAAGTGCACATGATTCAAATCCGTATAGTTTTTGAAAAAAATAAAAAGGTCGGATAGTTTTCTAACAGACCTCGTATGTTTCTATTAGAGATGAGGGAGTACACCACTATTTGTATCTGTATTTGTTCAACCATCTAAATGATCTGTATCTGTATCTGTACTCGTAGTGGGTGGGGCCTAAACCGGAAGTGGGCGTAGTTTAACCCAAAATGGCTGGGGCTTAAATCAGAACATTATTTTAAGTCTGAAATTGATATGATTGATCGGAAGTTGCTGTATTTATTGTTTATTTTAAAACTATTTACAGAACAGCCTCAAAATTGAGATTCAAATCAATGTTTTTTATCACAAAAGTTAGAGAACTATTTGCAGAACAAGTTTTTTTTAATGAACTCAGAACATGAACCCCTGAATATTCTTAAGTGTATGAAGGAATAACAGAACAGCCTCAGAACTGACATTCAGTGTCATCAGGAGTCGATAATGCAAGTCAGCTCCGGTACGGTTGGCATGTCTGCACGTGTCAGTTGCTTTTTCATGAACTCAACATGATGAATCTGCATTGGTGTCTGTTGTTGATTGAGCACTCTCTGATTGGCTGTTCAGCTTTAGGGTATCATTGCACGAGAAAAGAAACAGAAGTGATTAATCCAAGCAGCTCATTTGAGAGATATATACAATTTATTTATAGATTTTATGACATAAATTACGCTGATTAACTTAAAGGGCAAACACAAAGACGTTGTTTCTTGAGTTTTGAATCAAATAGACTGGCGCACACGTCAGTTAATTAGCTGTGTGTGTAGTGCAGTGAGTGAAAAAACATTGTTCCCCTGAGATGTTAATTCCTAATCCTGTCCATCCTTGTCGCTCCCAAGGAAATTGCAGTGTCCTCAGCTCTGGCAATTTCACCACCTATGACATAAAGTATAGTTGGACCTACAACCATCTTATAAACTTTCCCTTTTCACTCGTGCAGCTACACTTCCATCACAAATCACTCCTGCCACTCTTCTCCACCCACTCCGCCCTGCCTGCACTCTCTTCTTCACCTCTCTGCCACTCATACAATTTATTCTGAAAGGTTAACCCTAAATACTTGAACTCACTTACCGTCACCACCTCTACACCTTACAAATGCAGCTGTTTACTGTCCTGTCTGATATCGTCTGTTATCCTGTCCATCAACACTGTAAACAAGACAGGCCTCAGACTCGATCCTTAATGTGATCCCACCTCCACGTTGAACTTGGCTGTCAGTCGTACTGCACATCTCACCACTGTCATGCAGTCCTCATACATATCCTGTACTGCACTCAAATATCTCTCTGCCTGATTTACTCTCAAAATACTGCAAATCCTGTTTTAAGCTTTTTCTCCTGTAAGGGCTTGATTTTCTAAGATCCCAGATAGCAAGTGCTAAATTGCGTTGGCAATTTAGCAGGTGATTTACAAAGAGTAAATGTGCAATTGATAGCTGGCAGCAATGTGATGTAGACAGCAGTATGTAAATGAGGACTTTGCATGTGTTAATGGTAATAAATGCAAAATTAAATTAAATCAGCCACTTAAGGTACTGGATGCTGGTTCAAGCCACCTCTTTATCCTGATCTAATGTATATGGAAGTTAATTCTGTACTTGAATAGCACTGCATTTTATTGATTTATGCAATGCCGTCTATCTAGGACATGTGGTGTAAAACTTGTGCTGAATCAACATACAGATCCTTTTCGGATCTGCTGTGGCTACCTGAAGTGAAGAAGGAAGAAGCTGAAATAATTTACTATCCAAAGCTGTTAACCCTCTTGGGTCCGAGGGCATTTTTTGAACAGTTCACTTGCCTGGCACAAATGTTTATTATTGCTGTTAACAGCTCTCCCTGCATCCCACAATCAGGTTTTATGTCTCTTTTTCAGGACAACCTGTTCTTTCATAATATATATGCTTTTGTTGTGTTTTATAAGTGTAATAAAGGTTTACAATCAAAAATAAAGGAAAAATAATTTTCCACACACATTTATTCAAAACACACAGCAAACTATAATAAACAACTGTTTTGACACTTTATAAAGGTAATTTGAGGTCTTGTGTGAAAGACTATACAACAAAAAAGTTCAAACAATAAACACAAATGCACATTTTGAACAATATATACAAAATGGTCTGTGTTTATGCTCCAGTCTGAGGAGCGGCCCCTCTCCCTCATCCCATTGATATGGTAAACAGTGCTTTACGCCAGAGGGAGAGAGCCACAGAGTAATCCAGTAACATTCAAATGCAAACTAGTGGAGCAATCCTGATAGTTACATACTCTTTGTTTGAGCATGTGAGATTGTCATGCGATGCTCTCTGTCTGCTTTCACTTTTGCTGTGCATAATGGCGCAGGGTGCATTAAAGGAGTTAGGGGGCTATTCAAACATGCCAACTAGTAAGATATCACTCTTGAAAACGATCTTTGGTTTATCACATGAGGTAAATCTGCCCTACGATTGGATTTTGGAAAACCATGTGACGGTGAACTAATTCCAATTGGACACTCACATTGCGCACGTCATCACACAGCTTCTATGAGGAGTACAAAAATGGCCGACAGTGGATCGAAAGTCCGCGGAATTAACTTTTCAGCAAACAAAAGAGCAAGTTTCTATCTCATATCACTAAAAAGTTATTTGTAATTTAGTGAAGCTTGGTCCCAGCCGTCATATACAACGGCGTCGGCCCCAGAGGGTTAATATACTGCTCAAAAAAATTAAAGGAACTGGGGCTGCAGCTATCAAATATTTTTGGAATCGAGTATTCTATTGATTATTTTATCAATTAATGGAGTAATCGGATAAAAGTACTTTTGTGTTTTTAAACATTATCAGTAGTGTCAGGGCTCTCCCTACGCAATGGCACAATTTTGCTGTGCCATCATGCAGATTTGTAAGTTTAGGATATTCCCTCTCTCTGTTTTCCCAAGTTATTATTTTTTTTTTCACATTATTAAGAGTTTTGGAGCAAGCCAAGGTGCACTGTGAAATCTTCAGTCTGCAGACAGGACATTCTTTTTTTTTACTCTTATTGCACATTTCATTAGCACTTTTTATTACTGCGCTTCATTCAGTATTTAGTGTATATTTATACATACCATACAGAGTGTAGCTCAAACCAAAGTCAAATTCCTTGTTTTCTGTGGATACTTGGCGAATAACAAAGCCTTTGAAAAACAGCTGTGGAGTGCAACATTTCCACAACAGCTGTCAGTTGATTAAACACTCTTTATCCAATCTGAATAAAGGCTTTTTTATCATTAAACATGACTCATTTAAAGTGTGCGTCCTTTCGCTTCATCTGCGGAGGTGGAGACCAGCCAGTGGAGCAAACCGTGTTTTTTATAAATATATATACAAACACGCTGCTTCACTTTAAATGCTCAATAAGTCCGTTTCAGATGATCTGCGCGGACCCTTTCTCTTAGAAGGCTTCATTTTACTCAGCGTGTGGCTTTGTGAACTTGTAGCATCACCTGCTACATTTATTAGCGCTACGGTCTCTCTGTTTTTTGTGGGAGCGTTACAGCGCCACATACAGGCCTGGCATATGTACTACAGCTTTAAACGAAGCCTCGAGGCAAAGAATTTGCCTCAAACATTTTTTGTAATCGAATTATTTGAATTACTCAATGAATCGTTTCAGTCGTAAAAGGTACACTTATAAATCAGAGTACAGCATCAAGTCAGCTCAACATCTGGGATATTCATATTGTGCATTTGTTTTCTGTATAATAATGGCTCAGCGTTCATTGTCGTAAAAGAGTCAATTTGAATTTTTTTCATTTATTTTTATTCATATATTAATAATAGCAACAGCAACAATAATAGTAATAATAACTGATAATTAACTAATATGCTACAATACAATTTTAGAGAAAGACAAAAAGAACCTGATGAAACAAAACAACAGAAAAGATAAAACCAACTAACATTGAAAATAAATAAATAAATATAGAAATAAGTGTTTCCTGTGAACACCTAGTGACTCTTACACCTCCATTTCATCCCTGTTTTATTTAAGTTTAATGACAATTTGTTTCGGTCAAACCATATTTTCAATTTGTTAATTTCTTCAGTGATTTCCTCCAGAACTATCTGCCAAGTTAGAAAACTGCTGCATCCTAGTAAGAGCAGAATACTACTGGAATGAATTTGAATAAGGAAAGTTGGTTTTTTTTCTCACTAAATGGATGCTGCACTCACTGCAGTTTATTGTCTAGAATAGTCCCAGATTGCATTTCAGAGCTTCTAGAATTCAAACATTTTCATGCGGGTGGTGTTGGGGGGTAATTTTCAGCTTTTTTGTTTTTCACCACTTTAATCCCTGAATATGTCAATCGTGAGTCACTTTTGTGCGGATTAAAGTTACTAACTGGGACTCCTGTCTTGTTGGGAGAAAGAAACAAGAATCGTCCTCCGTTCTGTTCACACAGCTCCAAACACTGCGCGGCTCTCTGCCGAGTCAAGTTAGAACGATAGAGTCCAGTCAGAATTAATAATTTCAAAAGTGAAACACTGTTTAAATCAATTGACACCTCTTTCCAAATGTTGTAATACAAACAGACTATCAAATCGATCAAAACATTTTTTTTCCTCCCAAAACTAGACGTCCTGCGCTGACGTGCAGCAGCCGACTGAGCTCAACTCAGAGGTACGGAGAGACATTCATGCCAAAATGTCTGAAAAGAAATGCTTTTGACAAAAACTACAGATTTTATTGATTTTATTTATATCCAGAGATCAAGGATCCAGTGACCAATTTAAAATGTTGTTGACATAGAAAACCTGTAAAGCCTACTTTTAGTACACAGAAAATTCATAAGAGGTATCGATAAGGGAATCGATAAGGAATCAGATCAATAAGCGGAATTAATAATGGCATCGATACTGATAAAATCTTATCAATACCCATCCCTAGTCTTGTGCACACTTCTCTGTATGTTCTACTAGTATGTTCTACTAGCAGAAAGCAAAGTAATTCTTCAACAGTTTTTTTAAAAATACAATGAATGTAACAATAGTAGAAAGTCTGAAATAGGAAATTGTGTTTATGTTTACTTGGAATAGCCAGTGCATGAGTGTGCGGCTTTTGCGCACAGCCATGATGTCCCACACAGACTATAGTGCATCTGTTTTTGGTCTCTCTGTTAAACATGAAGACATTTATTAAAGAAACAAGCTCTAAATCAAGTTAAATATGCCCAACATTTACAATGAATGATTTTTATTTTTCATTTTGTGCAGCCTTTCTGCTGGAACAACAATCTGGAACAACATTCTGTCAAGCGCATTCAGTTCAAAGTCACAAAATACAGACTTGATTACCACCCCTTAAATTTCCTGTGTACCTTGATAAATGGTGTCGCGTATGCAAACCTCAACTACTGCATGTTTGCTTTGACAGTTTTGCTCACTCTGGTGGACAAACCCAAACTGCATATTGATTAAGGCAAACAAGCTAAACTGAAATGACTGGGACCTTTGCCATTGAATTTGAAAGATGCTTATGGAGCCATGAAGTCGCTGGACAAAGGCATTTGGTGATGCTGAAAACTATGTAAGAGAAAGAAGTCTAAGTCTTTCAGCTCCTGGTGCTTTCTGTCTTAAGGTCCCCTTCACACATAGTGCGAATATGTACAACTCAGGGCGACACCCGTCGGAGCAGCTCATATGAGCGAACCACAAAACATCGTGCTGACAGGCAGGTGTGCATGATGCCGGTGTGATGGTTCAGCTGCACGATGTGGTTACACATCGTGCAGCTGCTGTGAAGAAAAACAAATGAATAAAAAAATACATGCTGCAACGGTTATGTACACGCGGGATCACGGCAGCTTTTCACAGCAGCTGCGCAATCTGGTTACAGCTGTGAAAAAAAATACATGTCACCTATGGGAATTGAATCTGCACCAAAAGCTTTGATTGCCAGTCGGAAACTTTACCACTGAGCTACGATTGCTGTCCTGTAATAGCTGCGGGAAACTGCCTCATTGAATCCCTCTTATCAAGCGGGCAATACAAATATGATCCTTCTGCTCCTCTGTAGATGACCCATGGTCACAGACATACAGTTATGAAATGACATGCATTATTGTGAGACATGGATGCTAACTAGTGTCCTAAGGTGAAGACTGGATGTCTTTGGTGCTAGGTCTCATGGAATCCTTGGGTACTACTGGAATAATTTTCTGTCAAATGAATGATTGCTGTGGGAGACTGAGATGCATAGTTGAGGGCCCTTTCACACATAGTACAAATAAGTACAAATCAGGGCAAATCACGGCGAAATAGCTCATATGAGCGAACCACAAAAACATCGAGCCGACGTCAGGAGGAACACGTGGTTGGGCAGGCATGAACGATCCCGCTGTGATGGTTTCGTTCATGAGTGTGAGGTTTTGTGCATGCTCGTGCACGAAACCATCGCAGCAGGAACACAGTGCGAGCTACTGGAGCATGAGTAACCATATCCCACACCTGCTGTGACAAAAAATAAAAAAATACATGCCACCCACGGGATTCAAGCCTGCAATTTACAAAAGCTCTGATTGCCAGCCAGAAACTTTACCGCTGTCACTGTCTTATAAAAGCTACAGAAAAATGCATGAAATCAACAAGGAGATAGACGTATTTAACCCTAACCCTCTTATCATGCGAACAATACAAGTATGAGCCATCTGTTCCTCTGTAGATGAGCCATGGTCACAGGTGTATGAGGCGTTGAAGGCAGCTCCAGTTTTACACATATTGCATACGATTCCTGCTTCATGTGCAGTTCAGCCATACCTGTACTATGTGTAAAGGGGCCCTAAAGAATGTTAGCTACAATACTTTGGCCATGTGGCTAGCTTTTCGAGGGATTCTTCAACATGGAGGTGCCTGTATTGTTGAGGACCCCAGTAAATGCAAATGACCATGGGGGTGCCCACATTTCAATTGGCTGCAGCATTTAGATGACTTTCCAAGGGACAGATTGTCTGCCTGTGGACCATGGTGGTTCTGTGGACATGGACAGTGGTTATATGGTGCTTTCTCATCTCACTCAGAAGTGCAAAGCGCTTTACAATTATGTCTCATAGTCACACACCGATGTCGTGGTAATGTGTAGCATTGTTGCATGCTCCCAGACCTGACCTGAAGTTCTCCAGGGCAATCATTCATCAGTGTTGCTTACAAAAGCTTCTAAATTCACCTGTATGAAGAAAATTATCCAAACAAAAATAAATTATGGGTCACTAAAGGAGATACTGTAACAGGAGGATGGTACAGTTATTTTAATATGTGCCATCAACCAGCAGCATGATAATTGGGAACTGCTTTAAATAAATTGCCTCCAACCTTACATTCTACTGTCCTTGTAATTAACTTTATTATTCAATTAAGCTTAAGTGGTGCTATTTTTATCAATTAAGAACCACCCTGAGCAAACTGTCACCCTGAACAAGTGTCTATCAAAGAGATGAATATTCATGTGTTTTGTGTCCATAGCTTATGATTTGGTCCATTATGTTGAAACTTTGTCATTTGCAGTTCAGCCTTTCTGCCACAAGGTGCACTGTGTATGTATGATAAGATGTGTGTATTTATTTCTGTACCTTCTGCATTGTCAAGTGCAAACTGATAAATCACGCACTTCTTAGAAATGATCACATTTATGTTTTATGAACATTTCTGTTCATACACAACATCAATAGACACCAATGTCAGAACATCAATAGACACCAATGTCAGAACATCAATAGACACCAATGTCAGCATGCTGCCATGCAAGTTGCTCATCAGTACACGAGAAGCAGCTGAGTCCTTTACGCTTACAAAAAATTAACAACAAACAATCAAACACCAGACTGTGGAACGAGCTACCTCTTGAATTAAGTACTATTCCTGACCTAGCACTTTTTAAATCTAAGTTAAAGACTTATTTATTTAAACTGGCTTTTAACACTTAGCGGGGATTTTATATGCTGTTTTAAAATTTTATTGTATATGTGTTTTATTTTTTTGAATTTGTGTTTTTAATGGTAAGCACTTTGAACACCAGTCGGTGCTGTAAAGCGCTCTATAAATAAATGTTGATTGACTGATTGAAATGTTGGTCCCATTAATGCATGATTACTGAGAAAATAAGCGGCTCATAGCTTTTAATGCCCACACCAAAGGAACCATTATGAGAACCACTGCTCAGTCCCCAAAATGTGAATTTAAACCCCCTGACCGTGGTCAGGCTGTTACCTTAGCTGGTGCGGACTCAAAGATAGGGGAGCGTTCAGGCTTTTTTGTCACACACTGTTCTATGCTCCACCTTTTTATCCATTTATGGGTTCTTTGTGAACAATGGGATATGTTATCTCAGAGGACTCCAGAGACAGTTGCAAGGTACCGAAAGGCCCGAAGGGCAGCAGCCTCTGCTATGGGGGAGGCAAAGCAGCGGGTGTGGAAGGAGTTCGGAGCAACCATGGAGAAGGACTTTCGGTCGCCACCAAGGTGCTTCTGGCGGACTGTGAGGCACCTCAGGAGGTGAAAACAGGGAACCATCCAAGCTGTCTATAGTAAAGATGGCATTCTGTTGACCTCAACTGAGGATGTACGCTGGAAGGAACACTTTAAGGAAATCCTGCATCAGACCAGAGAACCCTCTCATATAGTAGGGGCAGAGCTGGAAGCTGATGGAGGATTTTCTTCAATTTCCCTGGTGGAAGTCAGTGAGTTAGTTAAACAACTCCACAGTGGCAAGGCCCCGGGGGTTGATGAGATCCGTCCAGAAATGCTGAAGGCTCTGGGTGTGGAGGGATTGTCTTGGATGAAATGTCTCTTCAACATTGCGTTGAGGTCTGGGACCGTGCCTAAGGAGTGGCAAACTGGGGTGGTGGTCCCCATATTTAAAGGGGGAACCAGAGAGTGTGTGCCAACTACAGGTGCATCACACTACTCAGCCTCCCTGGTAAAGTCTACTCCAGGGTGCTGGAAAGGAGGGTTCGGCCGGTAGTTGAACATTGGATTGAAGAGGAACAATGTGGGTTCCGTCCTGGTCGTGGAACAACGACCAGCTCTGTACTCTCACAAGGATCCTGGAGGGTGCCTGGCAGTATGCCCATCTAGTCTACATGTGTTTTGTGGACTTGGAGAGGGCGTATGATTGGGTACCCTGGGAGATACTGTGGGAGTATGGAGTGAGGGGGTCCCTTCTCTGGGCCATCCAATCTCTGTACTTGCAAAGCAAGAGCTGTGTTTGGGTGCTCGGCAGTAAGTTGGGCTCGTTTCTGGTGAAGGTTGGCCTCCACCAGGGCTGCGCCTTGTCACCAATCCTGTTTGTGATATTCATGGACAGGATATTGAGGCATAGTCGGGGGGAGGAGGGTTTGTAGTTTGGTGGGCTCAGGGTCTCATCACTGCTTTTTGCAGATGATGTGGTCCTGTTGGCTTCATTGGCCCTGTTGTGAAAGTGTAGGAACACGGACCCACAACAGGGGGCGTAAAAGAACGGGCAATGGATAAGCCAAACAGTAACAATTTAATGTTGTAAATTGTGCACAACGGAATACAGACAACAATCAGTTTGGGACTAGAGTCAATTACACGTTGGGTGACGTGTGGGCAGGCTTGAGGATAGGAGACGCCCGTCCAGAACCGAGCCGGATCCCACACGGCCCTCACCGCCAACGGATCTGAAGAACACCGGAGCCGCCAAGTCCTGGGTCCCCAGGTGGTCACCGTCTCCAGCTGTCAGACCTGGTACTGCTGGCAGAGAATAGAAACAGCACAGGTGAGTGTGAGTACGCACACTCAGTAATCCCACAGTCTGTGTTAAGTAAGGAGGGAGCACCTCCACCTCCAATCACACACTCGTGCAGCTCCTGTCTAACCACTTATCTGGTTGGGGTGTGAAGCGAAGCCGTCGCTGATCACACCAAACGCCAATCCCACAGATAAGGCAATCACCACAGGAAAACGGCTGCAAAAGAAGTTCAGACTATTACACAAGGTTTTGTTCAGCAGAGAAAATTACCTCCAAGGTAGCTGATTTCTCGACGGGGAGGTGGAGTTGCAGTCCGGCCTTTATGGTGATGGTGTTGAGTAGTGGATGAGTGACAGCTGGTACGGATGATGAGTGACAGCTGTCACTCCCGGTCGCTCCGACGCCCTCTCGTGCTTGAAGCCCGCACTTCAAGCAGGGCGCCATCTTGTGGTGGTGGGCCAGCAGTACCTCCTCTTCAGCGGCCCACACAACAGGCCCGTGACCTCCAACACTCACTGGATTGGTTTGCAGCCGAGTGTGAAGCGGGTGGGATGAAGATCAGCACCTCTAAATCTGAGGCCATGGTTCTCAGCAGGAAACCAATGGATTGCCAGCTCTGGGTAGGGAATACGGCCTTGCCCCAAGTGAAGGAGTTCAAGTACCTTGGGGTCTTGTTCACGAGTGAGGGGACGATAGAGCGTGAGATTGGCCAGAGAATATATATATATATATATATATATATATATATATATATATATATATATATATATATATATATATATATATATATATACGAGGTCTGTTAGAAAAGTATCCGACCTTTATATTTTTTTGCAAAAACCATATGGATTTGAATCACGTGTGATTGCATCAGCCAAGCTTGAACCTTCGTGCGCATGCGTGAGTTTTTTCACGCCTGTTGGTTGTGTCATTCGCCTGTGAGCAGGCTTTGTGTGAGCAGTGGGCCACTCCTCTCGTCGGATTTGTATTGCGAATAAATGTCTGAACGATTTGGAGCTTTGCTGCATCAATTTTTTCCAGAAACTGTGAGAGACCTCCAGGTGGACACCCAGCGTTTATATCTTGACCTTGGAACATCTAAGTAAAGCTGGCCAGACGCCCTTAATGTTCTACTGTAGGTGCGCAAAGTTAAAATTTCAGACAAGTAGGGAGGTGCAAGGCCATAAATAGCTTTAAAAACAAACATTAAAATTTTAAAATCAATTCTAAAACCAACTGGAAGCCAGTGGAGTGAGTACAGGACGGGCGTAATATGCTCACATCTAAAAGTGTTTGTCAGAAGACGAGCAGCAGCATTCTGCACCAACTGGAGACGTGCAAGAGACGACTGATTAATGCCCGAATAAAGTGCATTACAATAATCAAGTCTGGAGCTGATGAAAGCATGAATGGCCGTCTCAAGATCACGTCTACTGAGAAAGGGCTTTATTTTAGCCAAAAGGCGAAGTTGGCAAAAAAACTAGCTTTGACAACAGAATTTATCTGTTGATCGAACCTCAAACAGCTGTCAAATATCACTCCCAAATTCTTGACAGCTGGTTTTACATAGTTAGCCAAAGCACCAAAATTTGGTGTTACCACATTTGGTGTGCCAGAGCGCTCAAACACCATGATCTCAGTTTTACCAGTTTTGTGTGTTTGTCAACACACAAATGCATTCTGCCAGATTACTTATAGATTCACCTTGGTTCATATATGTTTTTCAGTTTTTGGATAAATAAGTCACTTTTTATTGTCTGAAAAATTCAATCTGTAACGTTCTGAGAACACAAACTTTATAAGTTTAACTTTTATCAGTGGAGTAGACGCCAATAAACACTGAGGTTGGAGTTGCAGAGTTTTTTGTAGCTGTTTGTAGATATTGGCTTTGGCAAGCTATTCATCTGTATTTTCTTGTTATGTCTTGGCAGAAAACTTCACTATGTTTAAAAAAAAAGAAGAAAGAAAGCCAGTGTAGCCTTGGGAACTTAGTGAAAAAAAAAAAAAAAAAGACCAAGACAAGGCATGTCAGGAAATGACTTTCTCTTGCAATTATTCTGTAAGAATTCACTTCTCTGGAGGAGGAGTATCTCCTATTGACTCTTTCCCTTTGGCGTATGTTCTGTGCCCTTTGTGTCCAACATAAAATAAAACACAAATTGAATGAGCTTGAAATGAAACAAGTTTCCCCATAAAGAAAGAACAGTTAATAGCTGCTGCTGTCGTTGGCACAGCGGGAAAGATTTTTTCTGTCAATGTCATTTGAAAGTCTACAAAGTTTGAATGACAGCAGAGAAGCAGCTGTTTCGAGTCTCCCTGTGAGGCACTGAAGTGAAGAACGGAGAGAAATTAGTGTTGGAGTCTGACTGATGACGACTGTCACCATCCCTGACTGTTCAAACCAATGTGGCACCGCTCTCCTCCAACCGCCCGCCAAGCGAAGCTGCATTACGAGTGAGAAATACAACCCCAAATCAGAAAAAAAAAAAGTCAGGACGGTATATAACATCTTGGATTCATACTGTCTGCAATGAAATCAAAATGAAAGTAAATGTATGAATCACCGCAGGCTTTTTATGCAGTTATTTATTTGCATTTTCCCTTTCATCCCAACTGTTTCTGATTTGTGGTTGTAGAAGGTCAATAGATACCTTTTCAGTTGTGGATTTTCCAGGTGTATTATGAGAAGGCAAAGCTTGTTGATATGTGTGAGTTATTGCTGATGTACTGAGGGATGTGTGCCTTGCTCCGGTGGTCACTGGTGTAATTATCGGGCCTCAGACAGAGCCAGAGGCTAACAGGTGTCTGCGAGCGGCTGCTGGGGATCAAAGCCAGCGGAAATAATTACACCACCAACTCTTTCCTCTCTAAGATAAGACCAACCGGCTGCTGCCTCGCTCTCTGACACGCTTTAACCGCAGACCTGCGGTCCTTTACTTCAAGGAAAATCAGCACAATAAGATGGATTTGCACTCTGTTGTGCAACACAATGGTGCAGTTGGCGTACTTGGTGGACAGATGGACGTCCCCACGCTTTGTGTTTGCGTGCGCATATGTCTGGGCGCACAGAGCACTGGGGGTGAACGCCGGCAGACAGCTGCAGAGTAACGCCACTCACTTGAATATTTTATCTCTTCATCATTAACACACAGCCAGGAAGCCGAGAAAAGTCTTTAAAGGACAGACATGAGCTCCGCTAGAGTTCTGGCATTTTCATGGCCTCATTTCAAAGCGGCCCTTTGAAGTCTCATAACAAACTTAAACTACTCTATGAAGTAGTTTATATAACTATATACAAAACTACTGTACGAAGATAAAACTGATCAGTTCATCAAAAACAGGCTGCTTTTATTTGGTTTTTCTTAATCAGTCACCACACTGTGACGTGACTAACCTTGACCTGTTCTCAGTTTATTTTAATCAAAAGAGTTCATTAAAGATGATTAACTCTGGCCAGAGGGAAAAACGTTAAAATATGAGGATACAGTGTCAAAGTATTTGTGGCATTTAGTTGAATTTGGTATCTTGAGTGTTTCAGAAAAAATAATAATTTGCTTCCAACCTGGTCCTTTCTGTGTGCAGTTTGTTCTCGCCTGTGTTTGCGTGGGTTCCACCCGGAGCGCCAGCTTCCTCCCACTTCCAAAGACATGCAAGTTAAGTGAATTGATGACTCTACATTGACCTTAGGTGTATGTGGGAGTGTGTGTTTGTGTCTCTCTATGTGTCGGCCCTGCGATTAACTGGCAGCCTGTTCAGGGTGTATCTCTCCTCTCACACACTGCTAGGATATAGGCTCCAGCCTCCCTTGACTCTTAACTGGAATAAGCAGGTTCACAAAGGGAATGAATGAATATCACAGTCAGTAAAGAGTAAAAAAAGGCACATTGTCACGACAGCAAAAAATTGTATTGCATTTCCATAAAAGACACCATATTTTACAGAGTGTAACTGGCCTTTTTTGTTCTAGTATGAGAGATAATCAATATATATTCCAGTGCAACTTCTATACTGAAACATCACTTGTTTGTTGTTGTTGTTGTTCTTTTTGTTACCTCCGCCAAGGAGTCAGCAGGATAACTCAAAACGTTTTGAACGGATTTTGATGAAATTTTGTGGAGTGGTTGGAAATGACAAGAGGAACAAGTGATTAAATTTTAGTGGTGATCCAGATCACGATCCGGATCCAGGAATGTTTTTAAAGGATTTTTCACCATTGCGGGATAGGGAGAATTTTGACATTCTAGTTTCTAACTCCACAAAAACAAGGCAGAAAGGCTTGAAAAAATTAGGGTGTAATATAGTCAAATGTTCTATCAAACAACAAAGTTTGGTGATGATCGGATCCAGATTCCGGATCTGGTGATCCAGAATATGCAAAAATATAGGGAAAATAGAAAATGTGTCATTGTGAGGTGACAAATGAAGCTAGAGATGCACAACTAACACCAAATTGTAGCTGAATCTGTACTGATTCAGTAAGGTGTCATCAGATTTGATGTAGCTTCAAATGTTATGGAGCTAGATCCAGAAGAAAACCGCCATTACCGGAAAATTGTTTTTATACAATAACTTTTGAACTAATAAAGACATAAAAGTGATTCCAAGTTCTAGTGGTATGTTTTCATGGTCAAGGATGTCAAATATAAAGGAAAGAAAAGTGTATGTATCATAGTTTTGGTTGTAACACTAAATTGTTGAATAGATCACTGTGCCAAGGAGGGAATCTCTTTAGGGTCAGTGACATCCTTGTCATTTGATTGGTGCTTTATATGTCACGTGACATGGATTATTTGTCCCATTTGTGTTGTGTTGCATTTAGTGTGCAAATTTGGTTCCATACGTTTTGTACCGTTGCATGCTTCGAACCCTACCCACTAGCGGGGGCGGCATTTAGCTAAACATGCGGAGTTTGTTTTGCTGACGGACGACGATTTGAAGGAGCTAATTGACGGTGCTAATTCTTCTAACACACACCACCCACACACACACACACACACACACACACACACACACACACACACACACACACACACACACACACACACACACACACACACACACACACACACACACACACATAAAACAAATCCACTGTGCTGTAAGCCATCTGGAGGCATGAAGAGCTGTTAGGAGGAAGTTAGAATGAAAAGCTGAGCAATTACACAATAGTCTTTTTTTTATTTTTTTATTTTTTGGATCAAATCAAATCAATTTTATTTATATAGCGCCAAATCACAACAAACAGTTGCCTCAAGGCACCTCACATTGCAAGGCAAGGCCATACAATAATTACGGAAAAACCCCAACGGTCAAAACGACCCCCTGTGAACAAGCACTTGGTGACAGTGGGAAGGAAAAACTCCCTTTTAACAGGAAGAAACCTCCAGCAGAACCAGGCTCAGGGAGGGGCAGTCTTCTGCTGGGACTGGTTGGGGCTGAGGGAGAGAACCAGGAAAAAGACATGCTGTGGAGGGGAACAGAGATCAATCACTAATGATTAAATGCAGAGTGGTGCATACAGAGCAAAAAGAGAAAGAAACACTCAGTGCATCATGGGAACCCCCCAGTATTCTAAGTCTATAGCAGCATAACTAAGGGATGGTTCAGGGTCACCTGATCCAGCCCTAACTATAAGCTTTAGCAAAAAGGAAACTTTTAAGCCTAATCTTAAAAGTAGAGAGGGTGTCTGTCTCCCTGATCTGAATTGGGAGCTGGTTCCACAGGAGAGGAGCCTGAAAGCTGAAGGCTCTGCCTCCCATTCTACTCTTACAAACCCTAGGAACTACAAGTAAGCCTGCAGTCTGAGAGCGAAGCGCTCTATTGGTGTGATATGGTACTACGAGGTCCCTAAGATAAGATGGGACCTGATTATTCAAAACCTTATAAGTAAGAAGAAGAATGTAAGGATGTACACAAAGTCAGTGTACGGCATCGCGGACTACATCATCAGAATTACTTTTGGACTCCTAAAGTTCGTGTTGGATTGTTGATGTCAAAGCAGCAGTGATGCACCAAAATGTAAGTCTGTTTTCTGTTGTTTCTAAATTAATATAACATCAAATCATTTGACGGCTTGCCTCTACTGGTGGTTGGCTCTCACTGCGGTATTGTATCACTTCCTGTTCCGGAGCACTGCCGTGTTTTGCTGTATCTGTTAGCTGTTTAATCTGCGCAGTTAGATTGATCTAGTTACCTAGATAACGATTTGCTTCACAGTGTAATCTTCACGTGCCTTAACTAAAGCACTCCCTCTGCTGAATCACCTCTAAATTATTTACACATTATTCACTTTGTGTGTTTTTAGGAATCCGCTAGCTTAGCGCAGCTACTAGCTCTTAGCCGGTTTAGCATGGCAGCTTCTCCTGTCTCTCCCGCACTTTTCTGCTCTGGGTGTGAAATGTTTAGTTATTCCTCGGCCTCCTTTAGCAGTAATGGTACTTGTAATAAGTGTAGCTTATTCGTAGCTTTGGAGGCCAGGCTGGGCGAATTGGAGACTCGGCTCCACACCGTGGAAAATTCTACAGCTAGCCAGGCCCCTGTAGTCGGTGCGGACCAAGGTAGCATAGCCGCCATTAGTTCCCTTCCAGCAGATCCTGAGCAGCCGGGAAAGCAGGCCGACTGGGTGACTGTGAGGAGGAAGCGTAGTTCTAAACAGAAGCCCCGTGTACACCGCCAACCCATTCACATTTCTAACCGTTTTTCCCCACTCGACGACACACCCGCCGAGGATCAAACTCTGGTTATTGGCGACTCTGTTTTGAGAAATGTGAAGTTACCGACACCAGCAACCATAGTCAAATGTCTTCCGGGGGCCAGAGCAGGCGACATTGAAGGAAATTTGAAACTGCTGGCTAAGGCTAAGCGTAAATTTGGTAAGATTGTAATTCACGTCAGCAGTAATGACACCCGGTTATGCCAATCGGAGGTCACTAAAATTAACATTGAATCGGTGTGTAACTTTGCAAAAACAATGTCGGACTCTGTAGTTTTCTCTGGGCCCCTCCCCAATCGGACCAGGAGTGACATGTTTAGCCGCATGTTCTCCTTGAATTGCTGGCTGTCTGAGTGGTGTCCAAAAAATGAGGTGGGCTTCATAGATAATTGGCAAAGCTTCTGGGGAAAACCTGGTCTTGTTAGGAGAGACGGCATCCATCCCACTTTGGATGGAGCAGCTCTCATTTCTAGAAATCTGGCCAATTTTCTTAAATCCTCCAAACCATGACTATCCAGGGTTGGGACCAGGAAGCAGAGTTGTAGTCTTACACACCTCTCTGCAGCTTCTCTCCCCCTGCCATCCCCTCATTACCCCATCCCCGTAGAGACGGTGCCTGCTCCCAGACCACCAATAACCAGTAAAAATCTATTTAAGCATAAAAATTCAAAAAGAAAAAATAATATAGCACCTTCAACTGCACCACAGACTAAAACAGTTAAATGTGGTCTATTAAACATTAGGTCTCTCTCTTCTAAGTCCCTGTTAGTAAATGATATAATAATTGATCAGCATATTGATTTATTCTACCTTACAGAAACCTGGTTACAGCAGGATGAATATGTTAGTTTAAATGAGTCAACACCCCCGAGTCACACTAACTGTCAGAATGCTCGTAGCACGGGCCGGGGCGGAGGATTAGCAGCAATCTTCCATTCCAGCTTATTAATTAATCAAAAACCCAGACAGAACTTTAATTCATTTGAAAGCTTGACTCTTAGTCTTGTCCATCCAAATTGGAAGTCCCAAAAACCAGTTTTATTTGTTGTTATCCTATCGTCCTCCTGGATAAGAACAACCCCAGGTTTCTTTTCAGCACTGTAGCCAGGCTGACAAAGAGTCAGAGCTCTGTTGAGCCGAGTATTCCTTTAACTTTAACTAGTAATGACTTCATGACTTTCTTTGCTAATAAAATTTTAACTATTAGAGAAAAATTACTCATAACCATCCCAAAGACATATCGTTATCTTTGGCTGCTTTCAGTGATGCCGGTATTTGGTTAGACTCTTTCTCTCCGATTGTTCTGTCTGAGTTATTTTCATTAGTTACTTCCTCCAAACCATCAACATGTTTATTAGACCCCATTCCTACCAGGCTGCTCAAGGAAGCCCTACCATTAATTAATGCTTCGATCTTAAATATGATCAATCTATCTTTGTTAGTTGGCTATGTACCACAGGCTTTTAAGGTGGCAGTAATTAAACCATTACTTAAAAAGCCATCACTTGACCCAGCTATCTTAGCTAATTATAGGCCAATCTCCAACCTTCCTTTTCTCTCAAAAATTCTTGAAAGCTATAGGTGTAAAACAGCTAACTGATCATCTGCAGAGGAATGGTCTATTTGAAGAGTTTCAGTCAGGTTTTAGAATTCATCATAGTACAGAAACAGCATTAGTGAAGGTTACAAATGATCTTCTTATGGCCTCAGAGAGTGGACTCATCTCTGTGCTTGTTCTGTTAGACCTCAGTGCTGCTTTTGATACTGTTGACCATAAAATTTTATTACAGAGATTAGCACATGCCATAGGTATTAAAGGCACTGCGCTGCGGTGGTTTGAATCATATTTATCTAATAGATTACAATTTGTTCATGTAAATGGGGGAATCTTCTTCACAGACTAAGGTTAATTATGGAGTTCCACAAGGTTCTGTGCTAGGACCAGTTTTATTCACTTTATACATGTTTCCCTTAGGCAGTATTATTAGACAGCATTGCTTAAATTTTCATTGTTACGCAGATGATACCCAGCTTTATCTATCCATGAAGCCAGAGGACACACACCAATTAGCTAAACTGCAGGATTGTCTTACAGACATAAAGACATGGATGACCTCTAATTTCCTGCTTTTAAACTCAGATAAAACTGAAGTTATTGTACTTGGCTTTGCTCTCAGACTGCAGGCTTACTTGTAGTTCCTAGGGTTTTTAAGAGTAGAATGGGAGGCAGAGCCTTCAGCTCTCAGGCTCCTCTCCTCTGGAACCAGCTCTCAATTCAGATCAGGGAGACAGACACCCTCTCTACTTTTAAGATTAGGCTTAAAAGTTTCCTTTTTGCTAAAGCTTATAGTTAGGGCTGGATCAGGTGATCCTGAACCATCCCTTAGTTATGCTGCTATAGACGTAGACTGCTGGGGGGTTCCCATGATGCACTGTTTCTTTCTCTTTTTGCTCTGTATGCACCACTCTGCATTTAATCATTAGTGATCGATCTCTGCTCCCCTCCACAGCATGTCTTTTTCCTGGTTCTCTCCCTCAGCCCCAACCAGTCCCAGCAGAAGACTGCCCCTCCCTGAGCCTGGTTCTGCTGGAGGTTTCTTCCTGTTAAAAGGGAGTTTTTCCTTCCCACTGTTGCCAAGTGCTTGCTCACAGGGGGTCGTTTTGACCGCTGGGGTTTTACATAATTATTGTATGGCCTTGCCTTACAATATAAAGTGCCTTGGGGCGACTGTTGTTGTGATTTGGCGCTATATAAATAAAATTGATTTGATTTGATCAAATGACAGTGATCTACTTTAGCCTTTATATAAAACAGCTAATGAATATTTTTACATCCTTTTGTTGAATGGTATGTTCCAGCTTTCACCTCATGAAATATTCGTACCATTGAACTCATAAACATTCATTATTTGTATAGTAATCAATTAATAAGAATATGAATATGGTATTGTTTCCCAATACTTTAGATAACAAGATTTAGTTGTAACACACCACACTATGGCTCTAAGTTGAGTACATTACGTTTGATTTGAATGTTTATTGAGACGTAAATCTCTCAGACCTGTAGGTGCAATTGGTGGTGGTGGTGGGGGGGGGGGTCATTTATATGAAAGGCTAAACTTTTATATGAATGAGTGTTTATCCACACCATGCTGGCACACACCTGACATCATTGCCACCACCACCACCAATCCCATTCTGCTCCTGTACCACCTCCATGGCAGCGAGATTCTCACTATTACTTTCACTGTCCAACTCCGACACCACCTGCTGCTGCTCAGAGCGACCCGTAGGCACCCCTGCCAGGCCAGCTGCAGCAACAAACATCTCTGAAATTTTTCTGCTCTTAACAGCTTCAGTCATGACTCGCGAGAGCTTTTATTCTTTTCCTTCAATTTTTCTGCACCGCCTGTCCATTTTTTTGACTCATTGTTTTTCGTGTTCTGTTGTGTTGTTTCTCTCTCTATCTCTCTCTCTCTCATCATGGTTGCTCATCATTAAAGGTGATATGACAAGAGAATTTGAGAACATGCATGGGTGGGACTCCTGGGCCTCTGTAGCCTATCATAGGGCCACAATTTGTTCAGGAATTCTTTTGTCAGATAAGCCACTGGGCCTATGCTGTGTCTGCAGGCTGTAGCTGAGCTCTGTAGAAATGTTTCTCTCCCTGGACTGGGAAAGTTACCATGGTAAGGTGCCGCAAAAAACAAAACAAAAAACTGGCCAGCCATTGGCCCATTATTGATCGGTCCACCAGGAAAAATCCAGGTACTCCCAGTGGCCAATCCACCATTTATACAACCCCTGGCGATAATTATGGAATCACCGGCCTCGGAGGATGTTCATTCAGTTGTTTAATTTTGTAGAAAAAAAGCAGATCACAGACATGACACAAAACTAAAGTCATTTCAAATGGCAACTTTCTGGCTTTAAGAAACACTATAAGAAATCAAGAAAAAAAATTGTGGCAGTCAGTAATGGTGGCAGTAATGGTTACTTTTTTACAACAAGCAGAGGGAAAAAAATATGGAATCACTCAATTCTGAGGAATAAATTATGGAATCACCCTGTAAATTTTCATCCCCAAAACTAACACCTGCATCAAATCAGATCTGCTCGTTAGTCCACATCTAAAAAGGATTGATCACACCTTGGAGAGCTGTTGCACCAAGTGGACTGACATGAATCATGGCTCCAACACGAGAGATGTCAATTGAAACAAAGGAGAGGATTATCAAACTCTTAAAAGAGAGTAAATCATCACGCAATGTTGCAAAAGATGTTGGTTGTTCACAGTCAGCTGTGTCTAAACTCTGGACCAAATACAAACAACATGGGAAGGTTGTTAAAGGCAAACATACTGGTAGACCAAGGAAGACATTAAAGCGTCAAAACAGAAAACTTAAAGCAGTATGTCTCAAAAATCGAAAATGCACAACAAAACAAATGAGGAACGAATGGGAGGAAACTGGAGTCAACGTCTGTGACAGAACTGTAAGAAACCGCCTAAAGGAAATGGGATTTACATACAGAAAAGCTAAACGAAAGCCATCATTAACACCTAAGCAGAAAAAACAAGGTTACAATGGGCTAAGGAAAAGCAATCGTGGACTGTGGATGACTGGATGAAAGTCATATTCAGTGATGAATCTCGAATCTGCATTGGACAAGGTGATGATGCTGGAACTTTTGTTTGGTGCCGTTCCAATGAGATTTATAAAGATGACTGCCCGAAGAGAACGTGTAAATTTCCACCGTCATTGATGATATGGGGCTGCATGTCAGGTAAAGGCACTGGGGAGATGGCTGTCATTACATCATCAATAAATGCACAAGTTTACGTTGATATTTTGGACACTTTTCTTATCCCATCAATTGAAAGGATGTTTGGGGATGATGAAATCATTTTTCAAGATGATAATACATCTTGCCATAGAGCAAAAACTGTGAAAACATTCCTTGCAAAAAGACACATAGGGTCAATGTCATGGCCTGCAAATAGTCCGGATCTTAATCCATTTGAAAATCTTTGGTGGAAGTTGAAGAAAATGGTCCATGACAAGGCTCCAACCTGCAAAGCTGATCTGGCAACAGCAATCAGAGAAAGTTGGAGCCAGATTGATGAAGAGTACTGTTTGTCACTCATTAAGTCCATGCCTCGGAGACTGCAAGCTGTTAGAAAAGCCAGAGGTGGTGCAACAAAATACTAGTGATGTGTTGGAGCGTTCTTTTATTTTTCATGATTCCATAATTTATTCCTCAGAATTGAGTGATTCCATATTTTTTTCCCTCTGCTTGGTCTAAAAAAGTAACCGTTACTGACTGCCACAAATTTTTCTTGATTTCTTATAGTGTTTCTTAAAGCCAGAAAGTTGCCATTTGAAATTACTTTAGTTTTGTGTCATGTCTGTAATCTGCTTTTTTCTACAAAATTAAACAACTGAATGAACATCCTCCGAGGCCGGTGATTCCATAATTTTTGCCAGGGGTTGTATATACGTATATTTCTCAGTAGATAACATCTTGGAATGGCCATTCATGCTTTTATCAGCTCTAGGCTTGTTATTACGTACTGTAATGCACTTTATGCTGGTGTTAATCAGTCTTCTCTTGCACATCTCCATCCTGTGCAAAATTCTGCTGCTGGTCTTTTAACGGACACTTTCAGAAGTGAGCACATTACATCTGTGCTTTACTCACTCCATTGGCTTCCAGTTCATTTTATAATTGATTTTAGGGTTTAATGTTTGTTTTTAAAGCTATTAATGGCCTTTCAACTTCCTACTTGCCAGTAGGACATTACGGGCATTTGGTCAACTTAACTTAGATGTTCCAAGGTCAAAATACAAACACTGGGGTCATCGTTTTTGTGGTAGCTGGCCCCAGACTGTGAAACAAGTTACTTTCTGATTTACTTTCTGACCTATCACTTTGTAAGTCAAAGCTCAAGACTTATCTATTTAAACTGGCTTTTAATACCAAGTGGTGCTGTGACATGTTTTGTTTTATGTGCCTTTTAATTCTATTGTATATTTATTTTTGTGAATTCTTGATCTTTGATTTTACTATAAAGCACTTTGCACACCGTCTGGCTGCTCTAAAGGGCTATAGAAATAAATTATGATTGATTGATAGATAGATATAATCAATCAAATATATCTATCTATCCATATACATGTGAGCCTCTTTAAGTCACGCGAGTTGGGGTCAACAAAATTGTACCACGAGTTATGCGAAACCGTGAGTTAATGAAGTTGACAAAAAAAAAAAATCTTAAAATGAGATTACCTTGCCATATTACAATAGTTTTGACCATTTGAAGCATTATTCCTTCCTGGATGGTGATTATTTCTTCTTCTGGAGTGGGTTCGGCTGCTGCAGGTTGGCGATGAAGGCTTCATCAGTGTGGACAATTTCTGATCATTCAAGGTTTTTTGATGTGACTCTTAGATCCTTACTGCCGGTTCAGATTGGGCCAGAATTCATGTGGCGGGCACGTGTGTGGTGTGTATAAATTTGTACTATATACAGAGGACAGCTAACTTTTGGGGAAAATGTGTTTACAGTTATGCTACATTTTTAAAGTATTGACATAGAAAATTTCTCGGCTTTTATGAAGTCTTATTGAAGGTTTAATCTGTTTTCAGTTGTGTTCAGTTTTCCAAAATTAATATTTGTCATCATTAAGCTTTTCTGAAGATGCTAAAACAGGACAATTATTCCTTGTACAGAAATTACAAATAACTGAAATTTTATTTTTGATCCGACAGTGTTCACATTAGATCAAAAATTTTTCTTTCAATTTTTATCTTTTTTCCTGTCTTTTTAATGTTTTATTAATCACACACACACACACACACACACACCACACACACACACACACACACACACACACACACACACACCACACACACACACACACACCACACACACACACCACACACACACACACACACATATATATATATACACACACACACACACACACACACAACTAAGACATCACATGTACATAAAGCGTCACAGCTTCAAAATTGAGCTCAGGTCCTTCCTGTTTCCAGTGGTCACTCTGTCTGAGCTCCAGCATTCCTCAGTGGAGAGAGGAGAACCTTCCTCTACAGCAGTCCACCAATCAGACTGTATGGCAGAATGGCCAGACAGGCAGTGATCATCCTTGAGATGAGAGTTCACCTTGGGTAAATTCAGTTGATTGGACATGATTTGGAAAGATACACACCTTTCTACATGCAGTTGTATGCAAACATTTGGGCACCCCTGATAATTTTCATGATTTTCCTGTATAAATCATTGGTTGTCTGGATCAGAAATTTCAGCTAAATATATCCAGCCCAGTCTCACTTTTTTTTCATGCTCCCGTGACAAAATGAGTCAAATTTTCATGACAGGGTTTTTTAAACTCACTATTACTAACCCTACTCCTACCCCCACCCTAACCTTAACCATAACCTAATCTTACTCCTTACTCCAGTCATAGTCAACCCACAGACCTCCTCCATAGACCTACAACATGATCTTGCTGCAGATAGTGTCTCTTGTGCATTGTTCAACTATACAGCGCACTTTGGACAAAGAGATGCTGTATGATGCTATAATGCAGAGGAAGCCTTTTCTGCGTACATGCCACAAACAGAGTCGCTTGAGGTATGCTAAAGGACATTTGGACAAGCCAGCTTCATTTTGGAATAAGGTGCTGTGGCTGATGAAACTAAAACTGAGTTATTTGGACATAATAAGGGGCGGTATTCATGGCTGAAAAAGAACACAGCATTCCAAGAAAAAACACTTGCTACCTACAGTAAAATTTGGTTCCATCATGTTGTGGGGCTGTGTGGCCAGTGCAGGTACTGGGAATCTTGTTAAATTTGAGGGTCAGATGGATTCCAGTCATATCAGCAGATTAATTAAGTTTGGGTGGATAGACTTAATTGTGACATTTTAGTTTTGTCTGAAAACCTGGCTTACCCAATCCATTACAGACAATGATGTTGCAATTCTGGGTTACAACATTTTTCGTTGCGACCGACCCAAAAGAGGCGGTTGTTGTGGCTATTTATGTGAAAAAACAAATTCAATACATTTATTTTATCATCTGTCTCACTGAGCAAACAGTTCGAACTTCCTGGCCGTCAACGTTGAAGTTTTAAATGGTCATTTTCCTACGGTTGTAGGCTGCTACAGACCACCCTCAGCAAATAATAATGCTTTGTCTGCATTTACCGATCAGCTTTCAAACTTAGGCATTTAAAGACATTTTAATTGTGGGGATTTTAACCTTGACTGGCTGTCCACTGCTTCTGATGATTTTAAATCGATTGTGATTCTTTTAAATTTTAGAACAACTTAACGGCACCAACCAGACCAAATCCCAAACGGCCCTCTAATTCATCCTTACTGGACCTGTTTTAACTAATGCCCCAGATAAGTACTCCGCGGTTGGAATTTTTGTCAATGACATCAGTGACCATTGTGGTATTGCTACAGTCAGGGAAACCAAACTACCCAAACAAAACCCCAAATTATTTAAAGCATGATTTCAAACATTTTAGTGAACAGGCCTTTTCCATGACCTATGGGCTTTTGATTGGAACAGAATTTTATTATTGACTCGGTAGAACTGGCATGGAAATACTTTTAATGATGCTTTTACAGAAATATTGATAGACATGCACCGTTTCGTAAATTTCGGGTCAAGGGCCGCTTCAAACCCTGGTTTTCAACTGAATTGTCCAATCTTTTAAAGAAAGGGATGAAGCCTGGGCCCGGGCGAGAAAAAACAAGTCAGAGACAGACTGGGTCAGTTTCCGACAGCTCATAAATCGGTGTACCGCTTTAATTAAAAAAGGCCAAATCTGAGTTTTACTTGTCCCAAACAACAAAGAGCCTCATGATCCAAGGAAATTCCTGGAAAGCAATAAAATCACTTTTAATAATCACTTTGTTTTCATCCGGCTCTCTATTGAGTCTTTGTATCCAAACTCAAACCACTCTAATAGTTACTCCCTTTCATCATCACAAAATGTTTCCCAATCATTTGTTTGAGGCCTTTAACACAAGTCGAGGTTCACAGAGCACTAAAGCAATTAGATGCTGCTAAATCTGCAGGTCCCGATAATCTGGATTCTCATTTTCTTAAATTATCCACAGATTTTATTTCTGAGCCCCTCACACATCTGTTTCAATCTCAGTCTGACTAACAATATCATTCCTGCTGTGTGGAAGACTGTATATGTTCTTCCTCTTTTAAAGGGAGGGGATCATCAGTTTTAAATAACTACAGGCCCATTTCAAAATTATGCGTTTTAGTTAAAATTCTTGAAAAGTTTGTTGCAGAAACAGTATCTAGAAGAAAATCACATTTTAATTAATAATCAATCAGGTTTTAGAAAAGGACACAGCACAATGACCGCTGCTGTGAAAGTTCTCAATGACATAATTGAGGCTGTTGACAGTAAAAAATATTGCACTGCACTTTTATTGATCTGTCAAAGGCCTTCGATACCGTTGATCATGCCATTCTCTTAAACAGGACTCTCTGTGATTGACTTTTCTAAAGAAGCTCTGGGCTGGTTTAGTAATTACTTATCAGGGAGGATGTAATCGTTTCATTTCTCAGGGTCTTCTTCTCCGTTTCTTCCCATAACAAAGGGTTCCCCAAGGATCTGTCCTTGGCCCAATGTTATTTCTATTTATATTAATAATCTCTGCTGTAATATATCCAATACATCTTGTCATTTTTACGCAGATGATACTGTTATCTATGGTTCTTCTGCCACAGTTGAACAAGCGTTTGCAGTTTTACATTCGGCTTTTAATATAATTCAGTCTCATTTGATGAATCTTAACTGGTTTTAAATGCAGACAAATCAAAAATAATGCTTTTTTCAAATGCTAAATGGTTACCCGCAAATCTCCCCAAGATAAAAAGCACCGAGGGCACCGAGATAGAAATTGTGTCAACTTACAGGTACCTTGGCTTATTAATTGACCAAGATTTGTCTTTTAAACCCCATATTGAGGGCCTAGTTCGAAAACTAAAGTTGAAATTGGGTTTCTTCTTTCGGAAAAAATCCTGTTTTTCAATTCTTGTAAGAAAGCGGTCTAATTTCTGTAACTTTTTTTACCTTTGTTGGATTATGGAGATTTATTGTACATGAATGCAACTTTACAGCACCTCAAGAAATGGACAGTGTGTACCATAGGCTTTGCGTTTTATCACTGGTTGTGGAAACCGTGTTCACCACTTGTACACTGTATTCTACAGCTGAGTATCCATCTCTGTCTGCTCGTAGATTGTCACACTGGTTTTTATTTGTCTATAAATGTATTCTTGGGCTCCTGCCATCTTATCTGTGTGTATATATGTTTAAAAATCAACCATCTTACAGCCTACGTTCCCAACAAACATTCAGATGTCAGTTCCTCGGGTGAGAACTGAACTGGGAAAAACTGCTTTCAGATATATGCTGCCCCGCTTCTTGGAACAAACTCCAAAAGGATCTGAAATGAACAGATCCTGTGACTTTGGGTGAATTTAAATCTCTTTGAAGGAACGTGAAACTACACTATTGGACATTGTGACTGCTTCTAGTACAATGCTGAATTTCACTGTGGTTTTTAATGGTCTTAATGGTTTAAATTGTTTTACTCTTGTGTGAAATTGTGTTTGATTGTTGTCTCATCGCTGTAACAGTGTTTTGGCTGGTGTCTTGGCCAGGTCACTCTTGGAAAAGAGATGTCAATTTCAATGAGTTTTTTACCTGGGTAAATAAAGGAAGATTCTTGAGAACAATTTTCATGAATCAGTGACAAAGCTGAAGTTGTGCCGGGGCTGGATCTTTCAACAAGACAATGACGCTAAACACTGCTCAACATCTACTAAGGCATTCATGCAGAGGAACAAGTACAATGTTCTGAATGGCCATCTCAGTCCCCAGACCTGAATATTATTGAAAATCTGTGGTGTGATTTTAAATGAGCTGTCCATGCTCGGAGACCAACAAACCTGACTGAACTGGAGATGTTTTGTAAAGAAGAATGGTCCAAAACATGAGTCAAAGGAATTGTCTGTAGACCTCTGAGACAGGATTGTCTTGAGACACAAATCTGGGGAAACATTTCTGCTGATTTCAAGGTCCCTTTTGTTCCTTATCAGTCCTTCAGAGCGGCCGTTGTTTTTGAGGCTGTTTGTTGGGAAAATGATCATTTCTCTACATTGATTGCAGACCCTGCAGCGGGTCTGTAATCAACCGCTTTTGCATTGGACTCCACTTGGAAGCTTGCACCAATGAAGCAGTGCTTAGATCCACTGGCGCGTTGGTTCTTTGATTTGCTGCTCTTCAGAAGCAGCAGGTCTGCTTCTTAACCCCTCTCAAAGCCATTAAAATGTGTCAATTGTGAGTCACTTTTTTGTGGATTAAAGTCACTAACTGGGACTCTTGTTGCAGTCAAGAAATGAGAATCGTCCTCTGTTCTGTTGGCACAGCTCTAAATGCTGCGCCACTCTCTGCTGAGACAGAGTCTGCTCGGAATTAATAACTTCAAACCGAATCACCATTTTAAATAAAATGACACCTCTTTCCACACTTTGTAATGCAGACAATAAACTACAATAGACTAAAACATTTTTTTCCTTCCAAAATGAGACGTCATGCATTCTTTATGAATTATGCTGATGCTGACGTGCAGCACAGCCAGCTGCAAGAGCTCAGCTCAAGGGTACGGAGAGACATTCATGCCAGTAATGTCTGAAAGGAAACACTTTGGACAAAAAATACAGATTTTGTTTATTTTTATTTGTGCCCAGAGATCAAGGATTCAGTGACCAATTTCATATTTATTTACTTTAAGACTCAATAAATGTTGTTGACTTAGAAAACTTGTAAAGCCTACTTTTAGTACACAAGAGGTATCGATAAGGAAATCAATAAGGAATTGGATTGATAATCAGAATCGATAATGGTATTGAAAGATAAAATCTTATCAATACCCACCCCTCTGATTACTGAGTAAATTTGTGCAGTTCCTTATTACAGTTTCAATATTACACAATTGAATACATTATATTGTAATATTCTTTTACCATAAAATACCATAAAGTGTCTGCATAAATCCAATTACATGGTTATTGTCGAGTTGGGTTCTTTTAGAAAACATGAAGAATGACGAGACTGGTTTTTCACGTTGCTTCACTTTACTGGCACACTATTCAACTGAACATAAACCACCGATGCATCTCTATGCAACATACAAGAATTCCCCCGTGAGACCGCCCCCTAGTGTCCTGGCATATGTTTACACATAGATCACACCACAGTTATGTGTCAAGAAAAAAACAGGCTGTTGAGACAAATAGTGGTTTTGAATTGTATTTTACATGTTAATTCTTATGCTACGTTCACACCGGGCGCGATCAGACGCTACAAATTCGCGGGGGTGGCGTGGCGGCGGACGCGCCTCCTTCCCCCGTGTGTCGCTCTGCTTGGGTGGACTTTCGCTGCAAAACTTTGCCCCGGTGCGTCATCAAATAGGAGGAGCTTCCATTCCGCTCGGCGTCAAGTCATCACACGGAGCGAGTTGTTGTGAAAAGCTCCCAATACAGAGAGTATCACTATTTGCTGCAGGAGCTGCATCTGGATGACGGCCGCTTTCAGTGGTCCTTCCGCCTCTGCGGGACCCAGTTTGAGGACCAACTGTCCCGTTCACGTGCGCACATGTAAACAATAATAATAATAAAAAAAAAAGAAACTCCGCTGCTTGCTGCACCTCGCTCTTCCCCCAAAAAACTCAGTCATAATTGTGTTTAGAAACACAATTAATTATGAAAAATCTGAACTTTTTCAACTTGGGGAGGAGGGCGGACCCGGAGCCACAAGGGGGCGTTTGGGGGGTATGAGAGTTATCAAAAATAAAAATAAAAAAAAAAGAAAGAAAAAGAAATACTGGAAAATATAGTGCCTCGTAGTTTCGTGGATTTTTTAGTCCAATTTTGCATGCTTTTTTTTTTTTTTTTTTTTAAACAGCGCATTGTGCTCAAGCAGGCCGGTGTTCTGTCGAGATGACGGGACACCTGTTGCGGCACCGCGAATGGAGAGCTCGCGCATTGTGTTCTGCGTGTCTGTTTATAAGAATCTTCTTGCCCAGAAGAAAAAAGCACCAACAACTACCCATAACTGTGTTCTTCACTCGGAAAAAGACACCTGCAGCGAGCTGTGAGTGGAAAAGGCGCGACAGTGGCGCGGCTCCAGGACGAAGAGGCGCGATCAGAGGAACTATGAAATACTGCTCAGTCACTATTAATAATTTCTTATGTGTCCCTAACCCTCATAGGTTGATCGTTAAAGTTAAATTCGTTAGTTCTAAAAGCCATCATAATTATTTATAATAAACATTCTATTTTATTTCTCAAACAAATGTTTGGGCCTGAAAACAGGTTGGTCTTATTTTTCTACTCAGGTTTGAACTTTGAGTGTTTACACACGAGAGAAAAGTGAGAAAATGTTCATGCCTGATTGAGAAAAGTGTATAAAGCGTGTAGTGAGGGGTTTTACAGCTTTAAAACATCTATAATTTGTAAAAAATAACGCTGACTACTTCACAGATTTCGCCGCGGATTTCCCGCGATAAACGAGGGACCACTGTATATCTACATGAAAGGTTTATGTGGGGTTAATCTACTGTCTCGTGTCGTTTCTCAGATCAGTTGTTGGTTTGGTTTTGTGGTATGCAGGAGATCACTTGACCGATGGTCTGTACGTTCAAATAATAATTAAAAAATACTGTCATCACTCTTTACTCTTAGTCAGTCTCTTACAACGGTGTAGCCTAAATACACGAGCTTTCCAGGAGCACAAACAATTCATTACGCACACTCAGAGGCAGGTACCCTCCGGTGCGCCCCCTGTGATAAACTCATCGTCCCCTTAATATTTTTTTTCTGGCGCCGGGCCTGGAGGAGGGCGACACGATGTGACGCGACGCAATATCGCGCTACAAACGCGCAAAACGCTCAAAATTGCTTCACTCGCGTCCATCAAGTTGCGCTCTGCGGTTTGGCGCCAAAACATGTCCTTACATAGGGATTACATGGCAACCTGTGGCTGCAGTCACTCACGTCGCGCCTGGTGTGAACGCGGCATTATACTAGAAAAATCAACATGGACTGGTTGGTCTGTGTCTGGACTCTGTGGAGAAGGTGGTAGAACAGAGGACGCTCTCCAAGATCAGGGTGATCCTGTCCAATCAGAGACACCCCCTGAACTTGGTCTTCTCTCACCAGAGAAGCACCCTGAGCAACAGATTCCTCTCAGTGAGGTGCTCCACTGAGAGATTGGAGAATTCTTTTGTCCCCCGTCATACCGTCAGGCTGTATAATGCAGCCGCTTCAGCCAGGAGCAGGAGATGTGAGCTGGAAATGTCCCGTGCAGTGAATAAACTCCTTTTACTTTTACTTTGATTTTAATTGTGTTGTATTATTTATTGCTGCTTTTATATGTACTTTTAATATGTGTGTTTTTATTTTTGTGAATGGGAGCGACAGACCGCCACATAATTTCCTGTGGGATTAATAAATTATCTATCTATCTATCTATCTATCTACTATCTATCTATCTATCTATCTATCTATCTATCTATCTATCTATCTATCTATCTATCTATCTCTCTATCTATCTATCTACTATCTATCTATCTATCTATCTATCTATCTATCTATCTATCTATCTACTATCTATCTATCTATCTATCTATCTATCTATCTATCTATCTATCTATCTATCTATCTATCTATCTATCTATCTATCTATCTATCTATCTATCTATCTATCTATCTATCTATCTATCTATCTATCTATCTATCTATCTATCTATCAAAGGATAAACAGGGCACTTAAGGATGCAATCAAAAATGTAAAATGTTTGAGAAATATAATAAGGTGGAGTGGTTGAATATGTTTCTTGCACATTGATGTGAGAACAATCTGTTGTACGTCAGTCCCAGAGGCTGAAGACAAATCTATACTGCACTGATATGGACAGCTTGTCGAGGTTGAGTGATAGTTTTCAGAAACACCATCTGTTCTTCATGGAGTAAAATCACATGACCAGCTTTGTCAATACAAAGGCACAAAGACACTGGTAAGGTTTAGTGCTTCAATTACCAGTATTATAGCCACATGTAGTTGATATCTTAGTGTAGGTGTGTGTGTGTGTGTGTTTGTGTGGTTTTTTCAGAATGCCCTGAAACTGTAGAAAAAATATAACTGGAGGGCTGACCCCTTGTGTTGCATATGTATTGCAAGTGTGCCACCATGGGGAGCTATTCAAAATAAGTCCTTTGTACTGTAGGTCCTGAGGCCCATGCACATCTCCAGATTTGGTAGCGTGCAGCATATAAGAGTCTACGACTTCCCCTAGACAGGATGCCAGTCTGACATACTTTGCCGAGTACACCTGGGTGGACTGGGATAATGCAGATGAATCGTCCCCTCTAAGGACACAGACAGGTAGCATAAGTGGGAATCAAACACAGGTCTACATATTGGTCAACCTACACCTTATCCACTGTACTACCTGCTCAATCGGAAAATAAATGAGCCGTTGTACTCTAAAAAATGAACCCGTCTCAGCGAGAAGAAGTGATGTAACAATTTGCATAGATTTTTTTAAAAGTTATTTCAACTTAAGTTAAGCTATTTCAACGTAACTAGAGATGTCTTGTGGCGTTAACTCAGTTAAAAGTTGAAACTAAGTTCAAACAACTAAAAAAAAATGTATGCAAATTGTTACATCAGTTTTTCCTCATTGAGACAGCAGTTCCTTTTTTAGAGTGTACTTATTTTATACTGTACTGGTATCTTGTTGCTTTCTTTAGCAATTAAATGATGAGAAAATCTGCTTAATTTTTTTTAGGCTCACCATAAAACACATCAACATGCGTAGTTGCACACACAGACTGCTACAAATATCGTTAATATTTAAGCATAAAACTAAAAACTGTGGTATATATAAACTTGACAGAACTAATGAAATTTTCAAGGGAAACAGACAGACATGAGCTCCGCTAGAGTTCTGGCATTTTCATGGCCTCATTTCAAAGCGGCCCTTTGAAGTCTCATAACAAACTTAAACTACTCTATGAAGTAGTTTATATAACTATATACAAAACTACTGTACGAAGATAAAACTGATCAGTTCATCAAAAACAGGCTGCTTTTATTTGGTTTTTCTTAATCAGTCACCACACTGTGACGTGACTAACCTTGACCTGTTCTCATATTTTAATCAAAAGAGTTCATTAAAGATGATTAACTCTGGCCAGAGGGAAAAACGTTAAAATATGAGGATACAGTGTCAAAGTATTTGTGGCATTTAGTTGAATTTGGTATCTTGAGTGTTTCAGAAAAAATAATAATTTGCTTCCAACCTGGTCCTTTCTGTGTGCAGTTTGTTCTCGCCTGTGTTTGCGTGGGTTCCACCCGGAGCGCCAGCTTCCTCCCACTTCCAAAGACATGCAAGTTAAGTGAATTGATGACTCTACATTGACCTTAGGTGTATGTGGGAGTGTGTGTTTGTGTCTCTCTTGTGTCGGCCCTGCGATTAACTGGCAGCCTGTTCAGGGTGTATCTCTCCTCTCACACACTGCTAGGATATAGGCTCCAGCCTCCCTTGACTCTTAACTGGAATAAGCAGGTTCACAAAGGGAATGAATGAATATCACAGTCAGTAAAGAGTAAAAAAAGGCACATTGTCACGACAGCAAAAAATTGTATTGCATTTCCATAAAAGACACCATATTTTACAGAGTGTAACTGGCCTTTTTTGTTCTAGTATGAGAGATAATCAAATATATTCCAGTGCAACTTCTATACTGAAACATCACTTGTTTGTTGTTGTTGTTGTTCTTTTTGTTACCTCCGCCAAGGAGTCAGCAGGATAACTCAAAACGTTTTGAACGGATTTTGATGAAATTTTGTGGAGTGGTTGGAAATGACAAGAGGAACAAGTGATTAAATTTTAGTGGTGATCCAGATCACGATCCGGATCCAGGAATGTTTTTAAAGGATTTTTCACCATTGCGGGATAGGGAGAATTTTGACATTCTAGTTTCTAACTCCACAAAAACAAGGCAGAAAGGCTTGAAAAAATTAGGGTGTAATATAGTCAAATGTTCTATCAAACAACAAAGTTTGGTGATGATCGGATCCAGATTCCGGATCTGGTGATCCAGAATATGCAAAAATATAGGGAAAATAGAAAATGTGTCATTGTGAGGTGACAAATGAAGCTAGAGATGCACAACTAACACCAAATTGTAGCTGAATCTGTACTGATTCAGTAAGGTGTCATCAGATTTGATGTAGCTTCAAATGTTATGGAGCTAGATCCAGAAGAAAACCGCCATTACCGGAAAATTGTTTTTATACAATAACTTTTGAACTAATAAAGACATAAAAGTGATTCCAAGTTCTAGTGGTATGTTTTCATGGTCAAGGATGTCAAATATAAAGGAAAGAAAAGTGTATGTATCATAGTTTTGGTTGTAACACTAAATTGTTGAATAGATCACTGTGCCAAGGAGGGAATCTCTTTAGGGTCAGTGACATCCTTGTCATTTGATTGGTGCTTTATATGTCACGTGACATGGATTATTTGTCCCATTTGTGTTGTGTTGCATTTAGTGTGCAAATTTGGTTCCATACGTTTTGTACCGTTGCATGCTTCGAACCCTACCCACTAGCGGGGGCGGCATTTAGCTAAACATGCGGAGTTTGTTTTGCTGACGGACGACGATTTGAAGGAGCTAATTGACGGTGCTAATTCTTCTAACACACACCACCCACACACACACACACACACACACACACACACACACACACACACACACACACACACACACACACACACACACACACACACACACACACCACACACACATAAAACAAATCCACTGTGCTTTAAGCCATCTGGAGGCATGAAGAGCTGTTAGGAGGAAGTTAGAATGAAAAGCTGAGCAATTACACAATAGTCTTTTTTTTTTATTTTTTATTTTTTGGATCAAATCAAATCAATTTTATTTATATAGCGCCAAATCACAACAAACAGTTGCCTCAAGGCACCTCACATTGCAAGGCAAGGCCATACAATAATTACGGAAAAACCCCAACGGTCAAAACGACCCCCTGTGAGCAAGCACTTGGTGACAGTGGGAAGGAAAAACTCCCTTTTAACAGGAAGAAACCTCCAGCAGAACCAGGCTCAGGGAGGGGCAGTCTTCTGCTGGGACTGGTTGGGGCTGAGGGAGAGAACCAGGAAAAAGACATGCTGTGGAGGGGAACAGAGATCAATCACTAATGATTAAATGCAGAGTGGTGCATACAGAGCAAAAAGAGAAAGAAACACTCAGTGCATCATGGGAACCCCCCAGTAGTCTAAGTCTATAGCAGCATAACTAAGGGATGGTTCAGGGTCACCTGATCCAGCCCTAACTATAAGCTTTAGCAAAAAGGAAACTTTTAAGCCTAATCTTAAAAGTAGAGAGGGTGTCTGTCTCCCTGATCTGAATTGGGAGCTGGTTCCACAGGAGAGGAGCCTGAAAGCTGAAGGCTCTGCCTCCCATTCTACTCTTACAAACCCCAGGAACTACAAGTAAGCCTGCAGTCTGAGAGCGAAGCGCTCTATTGGTGTGATATGGTACTATGAGGTCCCTAAGATAAGATGGGACCTGATTATTCAAAACCTTATAAGTAAGAAGAAGAATGTAAGGATGTACACAAAGTCAGTGTACGGCATCGCGGACTACATCATCAGAATTACTTTTGGACTCCTAAAGTTCGTGTTGGATTGTTGATGTCAAAGCAGCAGTGATGCACCAAAATGTAAGTCTGTTTTCTGTTGTTTCTAAATTAATATAACATCAAATCATTTGACGGCTTGCCTCTACTGGTGGTTGGCTCTCACTGCGGTATTGTATCACTTCCTGTTCCGGAGCACTGCCGTGTTTTGCTGTATCTGTTAGCTGTTTAATCTGCGCAGTTAGATTGATCTAGTTACCTAGATAACGATTTGCTTCACAGTGTAATCTTCACGTGCCTTAACTAAAGCACTCCCTCTGCTGAATCACCTCTAAATTATTTACACATTATTCACTTTGTGTGTTTTTAGGAATCCGCTAGCTTAGCGCAGCTACTAGCTCTTAGCCGGTTTAGCATGGCAGCTTCTCCTGTCTCTCCCGCACTTTTCTGCTCTGGGTGTGAAATGTTTAGTTATTCCTCGGCCTCCTTTAGCAGTAATGGTACTTGTAATAAGTGTAGCTTATTCGTAGCTTTGGAGGCCAGGCTGGGCGAATTGGAGACTCGGCTCCACACCGTGGAAAATTCTACAGCTAGCCAGGCCCCTGTAGTCGGTGCGGACCAAGGTAGCATAGCCGCCATTAGTTCCCTTCCAGCAGATCCTGAGCAGCCGGGAAAGCAGGCCGACTGGGTGACTGTGAGGAGGAAGCGTAGTTCTAAACAGAAGCCCCGTGTACACCGCCAACCCATTCACATTTCTAACCGTTTTTCCCCACTCGACGACACACCGCCGAGGATCAAACTCTGGTTATTGGCGACTCTGTTTTGAGAAATGTGAAGTTACCGACACCAGCAACCATAGTCAAATGTCTTCCGGGGGCCAGAGCAGGCGACATTGAAGGAAATTTGAAACTGCTGGCTAAGGCTAAGCGTAAATTTGGTAAGATTGTAATTCACGTCAGCAGTAATGACACCCGGTTATGCCAATCGGAGGTCACTAAAATTAACATTGAATCGGTGTGTAACTTTGCAAAAACAATGTCGGACTCTGTAGTTTTCTCTGGGCCCCTCCCCAATCGGACCAGGAGTGACATGTTTAGCCGCATGTTCTCCTTGAATTGCTGGTTGTCTGAGTGGTGTCCAAAAAATGAGGTGGGCTTCATAGATAATTGGCAAAGCTTCTGGGGAAAACCTGGTCTTGTTAGGAGAGACGGCATCCATCCCACTTTGGATGGAGCAGCTCTCATTTCTAGAAATCTGGCCAATTTTCTTAAATCCTCCAAACCGTGACTATCCAGGGTTGGGACCAGGAAGCAGAGTTGTAGTCTTACACACCTCTCTGCAGCTTCTCTCCCCCTGCCATCCCCTCATTACCCCATCCCCGTAGAGACGGTGCCTGCTCCCAGACCACCAAAACCAGTAAAAATCTATTTAAGCATAAAAATTCAAAAAGAAAAAAAATATAGCACCTTCAACTGCACCACAGACTAAAACAGTTAAATGTGGTCTATTAAACATTAGGTCTCTCTCTTCTAAGTCCCTGTTAGTAAATGATATAATAATTGATCAGCATATTGATTTATTCTACCTTACAGAAACCTGGTTACAGCAGGATGAATATGTTAGTTTAAATGAGTCAACACCCCGAGTCACACTAACTGTCAGAATGCGTAGCACGGGCCGGGGCGGAGGATTAGCAGCAATCTTCCATTCCAGCTTATTAATTAATCAAAAACCCAGACAGAACTTTAATTCATTTGAAAGCTTGACTCTTAGTCTTGTCCATCCAAATTGGAAGTCCCAAAAACCAGTTTTATTTGTTATCAGTCCTCCTGGATAAGAACAACCCCAGGTTTCTTTTCAGCACTGTAGCCAGGCTGACAAAGAGTCAGAGCTCTGTTGAGCCGAGTATTCCTTTAACTTTAACTAGTAATGACTTCATGACTTTCTTTGCTAATAAAATTTTAACTATTAGAGAAAAATTACTCATAACCATCCCAAAGACATATCGTTATCTTTGGCTGCTTTCAGTGATGCCGGTATTTGGTTAGACTCTTTCTCTCCGATTGTTCTGTCTGAGTTATTTTCATTAGTTACTTCCTCCAAACCATCAACATGTTTATTAGACCCCATTCCTACCAGGCTGCTCAAGGAAGCCCTACCATTAATTAATGCTTCGATCTTAAATATGATCAATCTATCTTTGTTAGTTGGCTATGTACCACAGGCTTTTAAGGTGGCAGTAATTAAACCATTACTTAAAAAGCCATCACTTGACCCAGCTATCTTAGCTAATTATAGGCCAATCTCCAACCTTCCTTTTCTCTCAAAAATTCTTGAAAGGTAGGTGTAAAACAGCTAACTGATCATCTGCAGAGGAATGGTCTATTTGAAGAGTTTCAGTCAGGTTTTAGAATTCATCATAGTACAGAAACAGCATTAGTGAAGGTTACAAATGATCTTCTTATGGCCTCAGAGAGTGGACTCATCTCTGTGCTTGTTCTGTTAGACCTCAGTGCTGCTTTTGATACTGTTGACAATAAAATTTTATTGCAGAGATTAGAGCATGCCATAGGTATTAAAGGCACTGCGCTGCGGTGGTTTGAATCATATTTATCTAATAGATTACAATTTGTTCATGTAAATGGGGGAATCTTCTTCACAGACTAAGGTTAATTATGGAGTTCCACAAGGTTCTGTGCTAGGACCAGTTTTATTCACTTTATACATGTTTCCCTTAGGCAGTATTATTAGACAGCATTGCTTAAATTTTCATTGTTACGCAGATGATACCCAGCTTTATCTATCCATGAAGCCAGAGGACACACACCAATTAGCTAAACTGCAGGATTGTCTTACAGACATAAAGACATGGATGACCTCTAATTCCTGCTTTTAAACTCAGATAAAACTGAAGTTATTGTACTTGGCTTTGCTCTCAGGACTGCAGGCTTACTTGTAGTTCCTAGGGTTTTTAAGAGTAGAATGGGAGGCAGAGCCTTCAGCTCTCAGGCTCCTCTCCTCTGGAACCAGCTCTCAATTCAGATCAGGGAGACAGACACCCTCTCTACTTTTAAGATTAGGCTTAAAAGTTTCCTTTTTGCTAAAGCTTATAGTTAGGGCTGGATCAGGTGATCCTGAACCATCCCTTAGTTATGCTGCTATAGACTTAGACTGCTGGGGGGTTCCCATGATGCACTGAGTGTTTCTTTCTCTTTTGCTCTGTATGCACCACTCTGCATTTAATCATTAGTGATTGATCTCTGCTCCCCTCCACAGCATGTCCTTTTTCCTGGTTCTCTCCCTCAGCCCCAACCAGTCCCAGCAGAAGACTGCCCCTCCTGAGCCGGTTCTGCTGGAGGTTTCTTCCTGTTAAAAGGGAGTTTTTCCTTCCCACTGTTGCCAAGTGCTTGCTCACAGGGGGGTCTTTTGACCGTGGGGTTTTTCCGTAATTATTGTATGGCCTTGCCTTACAATATAAAGTGCCTTGGGGCGACTGTTGTTGTGATTTGGCGCTATATAAATAAAATTGATTTGATTTGATCAAATGACAGTGATCTACTTTAGCCTTTATATAAAACAGCTAATGAATATTTTACATCCTTTGTTGAATGGTATGTTCCAGCTTTCACCTCATGAAATATTCGTACCATTGAACTCATAAACATTCATTATTTGTATAGTAATCAATTAATAAGAATATGAATATGGTATTGTTTCCCAATACTTAGATAACAAGATTTAGTTGTAACACCACCACACTATGGCTCTAAGTTGAGTACAATTACGTTTGATTTGAATGTTTATTGAGACGTAAATCTCTCAGACCTGTAGGTGCAATTGGTGGTGGTGGTGGGGGGGGGGGTCATTTATATGAAAGGCTAAACTTTTATATGAATGAGTGTTTATCCACACCATGCTGGCACACACCTGACATCATTGCCACCACCACCACCAATCCCATTCTGCTCCTGTACCACCTCCATGGCAGCAAGATTCTCACTATTACTTTCACTGTCCAACTCTGACACCACCTGCTGCTGCTCAGAGCGACCCGTAGGCACCCCTGCCAGGCCAGCTGCAGCAACAAACATCTCTGAAATTTTTCTGCTCTTAACAGCTTCAGTCGTGACTCGCGAGAGCTTTTATTCTTTTCCTTCAATTTTTCTGCACCGCCTGTCCATTTTTTTGACTCATTGTTTTTTCGTGTTCTGTTGTGTTGTTTCTCTCTCTATCTCTCTCTCTCTCATCATGGTTGCTCATCATTAAAGGTGATAGGACGAGAGAATTTGAGAACATGCATGGGTGGGACTCCTGGGCCTCTGTAGCCTATCATAGGGCCACAATTTGTTCAGGAATTCTTTTGTCAGATAAGCCACTGGGCCTATGCTGTGTCTGCAGGCTGTAGCTGAGCTCTGTAGAAATGTTTCTCTCCCCGGACTGGGAAAGTTACCATGGTAAGGTGCCGCAAAAAACAAAACAAAAAACTGGCCAGCCATTGGCCCATTATTGATCGGTCCACCAGGAAAAATCCAGGTACTCCCAGTGGCCAATCCACCATTTATACAACCCCTGGCAATAATTATGGAATCACCGGCCTCGGAGGATGTTCATTCAGTTGTTTAATTTTGTAGAAAAAAAGCAGATCACAGACATGACACAAAACTAAAGTCATTTCAAATGGCAACTTTCTGGCTTTAAGAAACACTATAAGAAATCAAGAAAAAAAATTGTGGCAGTCAGTAATGGTGGCAGTAATGGTTACTTTTTTACAACAAGCAGAGGGAAAAAAATATGGAATCACTCAATTCTGAGGAATAAATTATGGAATCACCCTGTAAATTTTCATCCCCAAAACTAACACCTGCATCAAATCAGATCTGCTCGTTAGTCCACATCTAAAAAGGATTGATCACACCTTGGAGAGCTGTTGCACCAAGTGGACTGACATGAATCATGGCTCCAACACGAGAGATGTCAATTGAAACAAAGGAGAGGATTATCAAACTCTTAAAAGAGAGTAAATCATCACGCAATGTTGCAAAAGATGTTGGTTGTTCACAGTCAGCTGTGTCTAAACTCTGGACCAAATACAAACAACATAGGAAGGTTGTTAAGGCAAACATACTGGTAGACCAAGGAAGACATTAAAGCGTCAAAACAGAAAACTTAAAGCAGTATGTCTCAAAAATCGAAAATGCACAACAAAACAAATGAGGAACGAATGGAGGAAACTGGAGTCAACGTCTGTGACAGAACTGTAAGAAACCGCCTAAAGGAAATGGGATTACATACAGAAAAGCTAAACGAAAGCCATCATTAACACCTAAGCAGAAAAAACAAGGTTACAATGGGCTAAGGAAAAGCAATCGTGGACTGTGGATGACTGGATGAAAGTCATATTCAGTGATGAATCTCGAATCTGCATTGGACAAGGTGATGATGCTGGAACTTTGTTTGGTGCCGTTCCAATGAGATTTATAAAGATGACTGCCCGAAGAGAACGTGTAAATTTCCACCGTCATTGATGATATGGGGCTGCATGTCAGGTAAAGGCACTGGGGAGATGGCTGTCATTACATCATCAATAAATGCACAAGTTTACGTTGATATTTTGGACACTTTTCTTATCCCATCAATTGAAAGGATGTTTGGGGATGATGAAATCATTTTTCAAGATGATAATACATCTTGCCATAGAGCAAAAACTGTGAAAACATTCCTTGCAAAAAGACACATAGGGTCAATGTCATGGCCTGCAAATAGTCCGGATCTTAATCCATTTGAAAATCTTTGGTGGAAGTTGAAGAAAATGGTCCATGACAAGGCTCCAACCTGCAAAGCTGATCTGGCAACAGCAATCAGAGAAAGTTGGAGCCAGATTGATGAAGAGTACTGTTTGTCACTCATTAAGTCCATGCCTCAGAGACTGCAAGCTGTTAGAAAAGCCAGAGGTGGTGCAACAAAATACTAGTGATGTGTTGGAGCGTTCTTTTGTTTTTCATGATTCCATAATTTATTCCTCAGAATTGAGTGATTCCATATTTTTTTCCCTCTGCTTGGTCTAAAAAAGTAACCGTTACTGACTGCCACAAATTTTTCTTGATTTCTTATAGTGTTTCTTAAAGCCAGAAAGTTGCCATTTGAAATTACTTTAGTTTTGTGTCATGTCTGTAATCTGCTTTTTTCTACAAAATTAAACAACTGAATGAACATCCTCCGAGGCCGGTGATTCCATAATTTTTGCCAGGGGTTGTATATACGTATATTTCTCAGTAGATAACATCTTGGAATGGCCATTCATGCTTTTATCAGCTCTAGGCTTGTTATTACGTACTGTAATGCACTTTATGCTGGTGTTAATCAGTCTTCTCTTGCACATCTCCATCCTGTGCAAAATTCTGCTGCTGGTCTTTTAACGGACACTTTCAGAAGTGAGCACATTACATCTGTGCTTTACTCACTCCATTGGCTTCCAGTTCATTTTATAATTGATTTTAGGGTTTTAATGTTTGTTTTTAAAGCTATTAATGGCCTTTCAACTTCCTACTTGCCAGTAGGACATTACGGGCATTTGGTCAACTTAACTTAGATGTTCCAAGGTCAAAATACAAACACTGGGGTCATCGTTTTTGTGGTAGCTGGCCCCAGACTGTGAAACAAGTTACTTTCTGATTTACTTTCTGACCTATCACTTTGTAAGTCAAAGCTCAAGACTTATCTATTTAAACTGGCTTTTAATACCAAGTGGTGCTGTGACATGTTTTGTTTTATGTGCCTTTTTAATTCTATTGTATATTTTATTTTTGTGAATTCTTGATCTTTGATTTTACTATAAAGCACTTTGCACACCGTCTGGCTGCTCTAAAGGGCTATAGAAATAAATTATGATTGATTGATAGATAGATATAATCAATCAAATATATCTATCTATCCATATACATGTGAGCCTCTTTAAGTCACGCGAGTTGGGGTCAACAAAATTGTACCACGAGTTATGCGAAACCGTGAGTTAATGAAGTTGACAAAAAAAAAAAATCTTAAAATGAGATTACCTTGCCATATTACAATAGTTTTGACCATTTGAAGCATTATTCCTTCCTGGATGGTGATTATTTCTTCTTCTGGAGTGGGTTCGGCTGCTGCAGGTTGGCGATGAAGGCTTCATCAGTGTGGACAATTTCTGATCATTCAAGGTTTTTTGATGTGACTCTTAGATCCTTACTGCCGGTTCAGATTGGGCCAGAATTCATGTGGCGGGCACGTGTGTGGTGTGTATAAATTTGTACTATATACAGAGGACAGCTAACTTTTGGGGAAAATGTGTTTACAGTTATGCTACATTTTTAAAGTATTGACATAGAAAATTTCTCGGCTTTTATGAAAGTCTTTATTGAAGGTTTAATCTGTTTTCAGTTGTGTTCAGTTTTCCAAAATTAATATTTGTCATCATTAAGCTTTTCTGAAGATGCTAAAACAGGACAATTATTCCTTGTACAGAAATTACAAATAACTGAAATTTTATTTTTGATCCGACAGTGTTCACATTAGATCAAAAATTTTTCTTTCAATTTTTATCTTTTTTCCTGTCTTTTTAATGTTTTATTAATCACACACACACACACACACACACACACACACACACACACACCACACACACACACACACACACACACACACACACACACACACACACACACACACACACACACACACACACACACATATATATATATACACACACACACACACACACACACAACTAAGACATCACATGTACATAAAGCGTCACAGCTTCAAAATTGAGCTCAGGTCCTTCCTGTTTCCAGTGGTCACTCTGTCTGAGCTCCAGCATTCCTCAGTGGAGAGAGGAGAACCTTCTCTACAGCAGTCCACCAATCAGACCTGTATGGCAGAATGGCCAGACAGGCAGTGATCATCCTTGAGATGAGAGTTCACCTTGGGTAAATTCAGTTGATTGGACATGATTTGGAAAGATACACACCTTTCTACATGCAGTTGTATGCAAACATTTGGGCACCCCTGATAATTTTCATGATTTTCCTGTATAAATCATTGGTTGTCTGGATCAGAAATTTCAGCTAAATATATCCAGCCCAGTCTCACTTTTTTTTTCATGCTCCCGTGACAAAATGAGTCAAATTTTCATGACAGGGTTTTTTAAACTCACTATTACTAACCCTACTCCTACCCCCAACCCTAACCTTAACCATAACCTAATCTTACTCCTTACTCCAGTCATAGTCAACCCACAGACCTCCTCCATAGACCTACAACATGATCTTGCTGCAGATAGTGTCTCTTGTGCATTGTTCAACTATACAGCGCACTTTGGACAAAGAGATGCTGTATGATGCTATAATGCAGAGGAAGCCTTTTCTGCGTACATGCCACAAACAGAGTCGCTTGAGGTATGCTAAAGGACATTTGGACAAGCCAGCTTCATTTTGGAATAAGGTGCTGTGGACTGATGAAACTAAAACTGAGTTATTTGGACATAATAAGGGGCGGTATTCATGGCTGAAAAAGAACACAGCATTCCAAGAAAAACACTTGCTACCTACAGTAAAATTTGGTTCCATCATGTTGTGGGGCTGTGTGGCCAGTGCAGGTACTGGGAATCTTGTTAAATTTGAGGGTCAGATGGATTCCAGTCAATATCAGCAGATTAATTAAAGTTTGGGTGGATAGACTTAATTGTGACATTTTAGTTTTGTCTGAAACCTGGCTTACCCAATCCATTACAGACAATGATGTTGCAATTCTGGGTTACAACATTTTTCGTTGCGACCGACCCAAAAGAGGCGGTGTTGTGGCTATTTATGTGAAAAACAAATTCAATACATTTATTTTATCATCTGTCTCACTGAGCAAACAGTTCGAACTTCTGGCCGTCAACGTTGAACTTTTAAATGGTCATTTTCCTACGGTTGTAGGCTGCTACAGACCACCCTCAGCAAATAATAATGCTTTGTCTGCATTTACCGATCAGCTTTCAAACTTAGCATTTAAAGACATTTTAATTTGTGGGGATTTTAACCTTGACTGGCTGTCCACTGCTTCTGATGATTTTAAATCGATTTGTGATTCTTTTAATTTAGAACAACTTAACGGCCCAACCAGACCAAATCCCAAACGGCCCTCTAATTCATCCTTACTGGACCTGTTTTTAACTAATGCCCCAGATAAGTACTCCGCGGTTGGAATTTTTGTCAATGACATCAGTGACCATTGTGGTATTGCTACAGTCAGGGAAACCAAACTACCCAAAACAAAACCCCAAATTATTTTAAAGCATGATTTCAAACATTTTAGTGAACAGGCCTTTTTCCATGACCTATGGGCTTTTGATTGGAACAGAATTTTTATTATTGACTCGGTAGAACTGGCATGGAAATACTTTTATGATGCTTTTACAGAAATTATTGATAGACATGCACCGTTTCGTAAATTTCGGGTCAAGGGCCGCTTCAACCCCTGGTTTTCAACTGAATTGTCCAATCTTTTAAAAGAAAGGGATGAAGCCTGGGCCCGGGCGAGAAAAAACAAGTCAGAGACAGACTGGGTCAGTTTCCGACAGCTCAGAAATCGGTGTACCGCTTTAATTAAAAAGGCCAAATCTGAGTTTTACTTGTCCCAAACAACAAAGAGCCTCAATGATCCAAGGAAATTCTGGAAAGCAATAAAATCAACTTTTAATAATCACTTTGTTTCATCCGGCTCTCTATTTGAGTCTTTGTATCCAAACTCAAACCACTCTAATAGTTACTCCCTTTCATCATCACAAAATGTTTCCCAATCATTTGTTTTGAGGCCTTTAACACAAGTCGAGGTTCACAGAGCACTAAAGCAATTAGATGCTGCTAAATCTGCAGGTCCCGATAATCTGGATTCTCATTTTCTTAAATTATCCACAGATTTTATTTCTGAGCCCCTCACACATCTGTTCAATCTCAGTCTGACTAACAATATCATTCCTGCTGTGTGGAAGACTGTATATGTTCTTCCTCTTTTAAAGGGAGGGGATTCATCAGTTTTAAATAACTACAGGCCCATTTCAAAATTATGCGTTTTAGTTAAAATTCTTGAAAAGTTTGTTGCAGAAACAGTATCTAGAAGAAAATCACATTTTAATTAATAATCAATCAGGTTTTAGAAAAGGACACAGCACAATGACCGCTGCTGTGAAAGTTCTCAATGACATAATTGAGGCTGTTGACAGTAAAAAAATATTGCACTGCACTTTTTATTGATCTGTCAAAGGCCTTCGATACCGTTGATCATGCCATTCTCTTAAACAGACTCTCTGTGATTGACTTTTCTAAAGAAGCTCTGGGCTGGTTTAGTAATTACTTATCAGGGAGGATGTAATCTGTTCATTTCTCAGGGTCTTCTTCTCCGTTTCTTCCCATAACAAAAGGGGTTCCCCAAGGATCTGTCCTTGGCCCACTGTTATTTTCTATTTATATTAATAATCTCTGCTGTAATATATCCAATACATCTTGTCATTTTTACGCAGATGATACTGTTATCTATTGTTCTTCTGCCACAGTTGAACAAGCGTTTGCAGTTTTACATTCGGCTTTTAATATAATTCAGTCTCATTTGATGAATCTTAAACTGGTTTTAAATGCAGACAAATCAAAAATAATGCTTTTTTCAAATGCTAAATGGTTACCCGCAAATCTCCCCAAGATAAAAAGCACCGAGGGCACAGAGATAGAAATTGTGTCAACTTACAGGTACCTTGGCTTATTAATTGACCAAGATTTGTCTTTTAAACCCCATATTGAGGGCCTAGTTCGAAAACTAAAGTTGAAATTGGGTTTCTTCTTTCGGAAAAAATCCTGTTTTTCAATTCTTGTAAGAAAGCGTCTAATTTCTGTAACTTTTTTTTACCTTTGTTGGATTATGGAGATTTATTGTACATGAATGCAACTTTACAGCACCTCAAGAAATTGGACAGTGTGTACCATAGTGCTTTGCGTTTTATCACTGGTTGTGGAAACCGTGTTCACCACTGTACACTGTATTCTACAGCTGAGTATCCATCTCTGTCTGCTCGTAGATTGTCACACTGGTTTTTATTTGTCTATAAATGTATTCTTGGGCTCCTGCCATCTTATCTGTGTGTATATATGTTTAAAAATCAACCATCTTACAGCCTACGTTCCCAACAAACATTTCAGATGTCAGTTCCTCGGGTGAGAACTGAACTGGGAAAAACTGCTTTCAGATATGCTGCCCCCGCTTCTTGGAACAAACTCCAAAAGGATCTGAAATGAACAGATCCTGTGACTTTGGGTGAATTTAAATCTCTTTTGAAGGAACGTGAAACTAACACTATTGGACATTGTGACTGCTTCTAGTACATGCTGAATTTCACTGTGGTTTTTAATGGTCTTAATGGTTTTAATTGTTTTACTCTTGTGTGAAATTGTGTTTGATTGTTGTCTCATTGCTGTAACAGTGTTTTGGCTGGTGTCTTGGCCAGGTCACTCTTGGAAAAGAGATGTCAATTTCAATGAGTTTTTTACCTGGGTAAATAAAGGAAGATTCTTGAGAACAATTTTCATGAATCAGTGACAAAGCTGAAGTTGTGCCGGGGCTGGATCTTTCAACAAGACAATGACGCTAAACACTGCTCAACATCTACTAAGGCATTCATGCAGAGGAACAAGTACAATGTTCTGAATGGCCATCTCAGTCCCCAGACCTGAATATTATTGAAAATCTGTGGTGTGATTTTTAAATGAGCTGTCCATGCTCGGAGACCAACAAACCTGACTGAACTGGAGATGTTTTGTAAAGAAGAATGGTCCAAAACATGAGTCAAAGGAATTGTCTGTAGACCTCTGAGACAGGATTGTCTTGAGACACAAATCTGGGGAAACATTTCTGCTGATTTCAAGGTCCCTTTTGTTCCTTATCAGTCCTTCAGAGCGGCCGTTGTTTTTGAGGCTGTTTGTTGGGAAAATGATCATTTCTCTACATTGATTGCAGACCCTGCAGCGGGTCTGTAATCAACCGCTTTTGCATTGTGACTCCACTTGGAAGCTTGCACCAATGAAGCAGTGCTTAGATCCACTGGCGCGTTGGTTCTTTGATTTGCTGCTCTTCAGAAGCAGCAGGTCTGCTTCTTAACCCCTCTCAAAGCCATTAAAATGTGTCAATTGTGAGTCACTTTTTTGTGGATTAAAGTCACTAACTGGGACTCTTGTTGCAGTCAAGAAATGAGAATCGTCCTCTGTTCTGTTGGCACAGCTCTAAATGCTGCGCCACTCTCTGCTGAGACAGAGTCTGCTCGGAATTAATAACTTCAAACCGAATCACCATTTTAAATAAAATGACACCTCTTTCCACACTTTGTAATGCAGACAATAAACTACAATAGACTAAAACATTTTTTTCCTTCCAAAATGAGACGTCATGCATTCTTTATGAATTATGCTGATGCTGACGTGCAGCACAGCCAGCTGCAAGAGCTCAGCTCAAGGGTACGGAGAGACATTCATGCCAGTAATGTCTGAAAGGAAACACTTTGGACAAAAAAATACAGATTTTGTTTATTTTTATTTGTGCCCAGAGATCAAGGATTCAGTGACCAATTTCATATTTATTTACTTTAAGACTCAATAAAATGTTGTTGACTTAGAAAACTTGTAAAGCCTACTTTTAGTACACAAGAGGTATCGATAAGGAAATCAATAAGGAATTGGATTGATAATCAGAATCGATAATGGTATTGAAAGATAAAATCTTATCAATACCCACCCCTCTGATTACTGAGTAAATTTGTGCAGTTCCTTATTACAGTTTCAATATTACACAATTGAATACATTATATTGTAATATTCTTTTACCATAAAATACCATAAAGTGTCTGCATAAATCCAATTACATGATTATTGTCGAGTTGGGTTCTTTTAGAAAACATGAAGAATGACCAGACTGGTTTTTCACGTTGCTTCACTTTACTGGCACACTATTCAACTGAACATAAACCACCGATGCATCTCTATGCAACATACAAGAATTCCCCCGTGAGACCGCCCCCTAGTGTCCTGGCATATGTTTACACATAGATCACACCACAGTTATGTGTCAAGAAAAAAACAGGCTGTTGAGACAAATAGTGGTTTTGAATTGTATTTTACATGTTAATTCTTATGCTACGTTCACACCGGGCGCGATCAGACGCTACAAATTCGCGGGGGTGGCGTGGCGGCGGACGCGCCTCCTTCACCCGGTGTGTCGCTCTGCTTGGGTGGACTTTCGCTGCAAAACTTTGCCCCGGTGCGTCATCAAATAGGAGGAGCTTCCATTCCGCTCGGCGTCAAGTCATCACACGGAGCGAGTTGTTGTGAAAAGCTCCCAATACAGAGAGTATCACTATTTGCTGCAGGAGCTGCATCTGGATGACGGCCGCTTTCAGTGGTCCTTCCGCCTCTGCGGGACCCAGTTTGAGGACCAACTGTCCCGTTCACGTGCGCACATGTAAACAATAATAATAATAAAAAAAAAAGAAACTCCGCTGCTTGCTGCACCTCGCTCTTCCCTCAAAAAACTCAGTCATAATTGTGTTTAGAAACACAATTAATTATGAAAAATCTGAACTTTTTCAACTTGGGGAGGAGGGCGGACCCGGAGCCACAAGGGGGCGTTTGGGGGGTATGAGAGTTATCAAAAATAAAAATAAAAAAAAAGAAAGAAAAAGAAATACTGGAAAATATAGTGCCTCGTAGTTTCGTGGATTTTTTAGTCCAATTTTGCATGCTTTTTTTTTTTTTTTTTTTAAACAGCGCATTGTGCTCAAGCAGGCCGGTGTTCTGTCGAGATGACGGGACACCTGTTGCGGCACCGCGAATGGAGAGCTCGCGCATTGTGTTCTGCGTGTCTGTTTATAAGAATCTTCTTGCCCAGAAGAAAAAAGAGCACCAACAACTACCCATAACTGTGTTCTTCACTCGGAAAAAGACACCTGCAGCGAGCTGTGAGTGGAAAAAGGCGCGACAGTGGCGCGGCTCCAGGACGAAGAGGCGCGATCAGAGGAACTGTGAAATACTGCTCAGTCACTATTAATAATTTCTTATGTGTCCCTAACCCTCATAGGTTGATCGTTAAAGTTAAATTCGTTAGTTCTAAAAGCCATCATAATTATTTATAATAAAACATTCTATTTTTATTTCTCAAACAAATGTTTGGGCCTGAAAACAGGTTGGTCTTATTTTTCTACTCAGGTTTGAACTTTGAGTGTTTACACACGAGAGAAAAGTGAGAAAATGTTCATGCCTGATTGAGAAAAGTGTATAAAGCGTGTAGTGAGGGGTTTTACAGCTTTAAAACATCTATAATAATTGTAAAAAATAACGCTGACTACTTCACAGATTTCGCCGCGGATTTCCCGCGATAAACGAGGGACCACTGTATATCTACATGAAAGGTTTATGTGGGGTTAATCTACTGTCTCGTGTCGTTTCTCAGATCAGTTGTTGGTTTGGTTTTGTGGTATGCAGGAGATCACTTGACCGATGGTCTGTACGTTCAAATAATAATTAAAAAATACTGTCATCACTCTTTACTCTTAGTCAGTCTCTTACAACGGTGTAGCCTAAATACACGAGCTTTCCAGGAGCACAAACAATTCATTACGCACACTCAGAGGCAGGTACCCTCCGGTGCGCCCCCTGTGATAAACTCATCGTCCCCTTAATATTTTTTTTTCTGGCGCCGGGCCTGGAGGAGGGCGACACGATGTGACGCGACGCAATATCGCGCTACAAACGCGCAAAACGCTCAAAATTGCTTCACTCGCGTCCATCAAGTTGCGCTCTGCGGTTTGGCGCCAAAACATGTCCTTACATAGGGATTACATGGCAACCTGTGGCTGCAGTCACTCACGTCGCGCCTGGTGTGAACGCGGCATTATACTAGAAAAATCAACATGGACTGGTTGGTCTGTGTCTGGACTCTGTGGAGAAGGTGGTAGAACAGAGGACGCTCTCCAAGATCAGGGTGATCCTGTCCAATCAGAGACACCCCCTGAACTTGGTCTTCTCTCACCAGAGAAGCACCCTGAGCAACAGATTCCTCTCAGTGAGGTGCTCCACTGAGAGATTGGAGAATTCTTTTGTCCCCCGTCATACCGTCAGGCTGTATAATGCAGCCGCTTCAGCCAGGAGCAGGAGATGTGAGCTGGAAATGTCCCGTGCAGTGAATAAACTCCTTTTACTTTTACTTTGATTTTAATTGTGTTGTATTATTTATTGCTGCTTTTATATGTACTTTTAATATGTGTGTTTTTATTTTTGTGAATGGGAGCGACAGACCGCCACATAATTTCCTGTGGGATTAATAAATTATCTATCTATCTATCTATCTATCTATCTATCTATCTATCTATCTATCTATCTATCTATCTATCTATCTATCTATCTATCTATCTATCTATCTATCTATCTATCTATCTATCTATCTATCTATCTATCTATCTATCTATCTATCTATCTATCTATCTATCTATCTATCTATCTATCTATCTATCTATCTATCTATCTATCTATCTATCTATCTATCTATCTATCTATCTATCTATCTATCTATCTATCTATCTATCTATCTATCTATCTATCTATCTATCTATCTATCTATCTATCTATCTATCTATCTATCTATCAAAGGATAAACAGGGCATTTAAGGATGCAATCAAAAATGTAAAATGTTTGAGAAATATAATAAGGTGGAGTGGTTGAATATGTTTCTTGCACATTGATGTGAGAACAATCTGTTGTACGTCAGTCCCAGAGGCTGAAGACAAATCTATACTGCACTGATATGGACAGCTTGTCGAGGTTGAGTGATAGTTTTCAGAAACACCATCTGTTCTTCATGGAGTAAAATCACATGACCAGCTTTGTCAATACAAAGGCACAAAGACACTGGTAAGGTTTAGTGCTTCAATTACCAGTATTATAGCCACATGTAGTTGATATCTTAGTGTAGGTGTGTGTGTGTGTGTTTGTGTGGTTTTTTCAGAATGCCCTGAAACTGTAGAAAAAATATAACTGGAGGGCTGACCCCTTGTGTTGCATATGTATTGCAAGTGTGCCACCATGGGGAGCTATTCAAAATAAGTCCTTTGTACTGTAGGTCCTGAGGCCCATGCACATCTCCAGATTTGGTAGCGTGCAGCATATAAGAGTCTACGACTTCCCCTAGACAGGATGCCAGTCTGACATACTTTGCCAAGTACACCTGGGTGGACTGGGATAATGCAGATGAATCGTCCCCTCTAAGGACACAGACAGGTAGCATAAGTGGGAATCAAACACAGGTCTACATATTGGTCAACCTACACCTTATCCACTGTACTACCTGCTCAATCGGAAAATAAATGAGCCGTTGTACTCTAAAAAATGAACCCGTCTCAGCGAGAAGAAGTGATGTAACAATTTGCATAGATTTTTTTAAAAGTTATTTCAACTTAAGTTAAGCTATTTCAACGTAACTAGAGATGTCTTGTGGCGTTAACTCAGTTAAAAGTTGAAATAACTAAGTTCAAACAACTAAAAAAAAATGTATGCAAATTGTTACATCAGTTTTTCCTCATTGAGACAGCAGTTCCTTTTTTAGAGTGTACTTATTTTATACTGTACTGGTATCTTGTTGCTTTCTTTAGCAATTAAATGATGAGAAAATCTGCTTAATTTTTTTTAGGCTCACCATAAAACACATCAACATGCGTAGTTGCACACACAGACTGCTACAAATATCGTTAATATTTAAGCATAAAACTAAAAACTGTGGATACATATATAAACTTGACAGAACTAATGAAATTTTCAAGGGGAAACAAAATTAACATTTTAGCTTTTGAAATATTTTTAAAGGACATGTCGCATCAAAATCATAATAGTTTAGATTTAGGCTGTTAGTGACCATCCATTGATACACCGGCATTACTTTGTGCACTTCTGTGACCAGTTTTAAAGTATACGTCATTTGCAACAAACAGCTACGCTGGCTGCTGAAAACAAAGTACTCGTGAGTACTCGCTTTTCTGAGTGTTTCAACAGTGTTCACATAGCTTTGAGGAAAACATCTCAGTGTGCTTGAATGGAATGTATCTGCTAACGTTAAGAATGGTGCCACAGATTAATTGTAAAGTTTACCTAAGTGTGATGTTGTGTTATGATGACTCGTTTTTATGTGATAACTGTTAATTTTGATGCAGTCATGGTAAACGCAGCAGCTGCACTGTGAGAAGACAGTATGTGTGCACACCCATTAGTCATAAACACAGCCTGTTAAAAACAGTCTCTGCTAGATGCTTTGTCCATGCTTATAAGTGTTGTCATCAGTATAACTGTGAAAACATAAGAAATACATCTGTGTGATCAGACATCGTGAAAAACAGCGGAGAGGTCTGCGTGCATGTTAAAATGGCGTGCTGCTCCGCAGACATCAAGATCCAAAATCTGACAGACTCCCTCACAGTAAAATAAAAAAAGCCTTCCAGGTATACTGACGAGAACAAAATACAAAAGAAAAAAAAACTGAACGGGGCACTCACTCACTTGTAGAATGATTTCCAAATTTAAATTAAGATTAAGTGGATCTACTCCAGATTATTTCAGAATGAACGTGGACTGTGTGAGATGTGCACAGCATCACAACTACTCGATAAATCACAGTTTTTAATTTTTTAACACTTGTAGCAAAAAACAACTCTCACCTTTCTGTAGACTTCACCCTCTAACAATTTGGAGTTAATTAATCCTTTGATTAATTAGTAATCAGTAATTCTTGGACATTTGCCCCACTGATTCGTTTGTATCATATTCAGACTACAAAATGCACTAAAGTAATCAATCAATCAACATTTATTTATAAAGCACCTTACAGCACCGACTGGTGTCCAAAGTGCTTAACATTAAAAACACAAATTCACAAAAATAAAACACATATAGAATAAAATTTTAAAACAACACATAAAAAAAAAACAACATAAAAATAACAGAACATGTGAAGACAGTAAAACCTTTTGCACATAACACTGGCTTTGTATTGCTATTTCCCAGAGCTTAATGAATAAAAATTTGTTGGGACATGTCCCAAATGGGTTTCCTCTGTCAGTGCAAATCTCTTTAGCATCTGTTGTTAAACTAGGGAACCATAAAAGTAATATTGCTTACAGTGAGACCTGCCGTAATTAATTCCTGGCTACACCTGTGTTTGGTATTAATCCAAGAGAACATTCGGTCATTCACTTTCGCTTACTCCATCCAAAGGCCACGGGGGTCTGGAGCCTATCCCAGCAGTCATCAGGCGTGAGGCACGGTCCGACCTGGATAGGATGCCAGTCCATCGGAGGGCCACATGTAGACACACAAACACATTCACACTCCCGCAACACACACCTACACTCAATTTTAGAGTTAATAATTCACCTAACCTGCATGTCTTTGGAAGTGGGAGGAAGCCGGAGCACTCTAACAGAACCCACACGAACACAGGGAGAACATGCAAACTCCACATAGAAAGGACCAGGTGGGAGGCGATCTCATGACCTTGTTGCTGTGAGGCAACAGTGCTGACCACTAAACCACCATGGGAACAACATACTCTCAATATTTTCACAGGGTCATGTGTTTCTGTTATGTTTGGATCCGGGTTTAGCAGTGCAGCATTTTCTTCAACTTTGCAGTAACTTCATGGCCATCCTGAAAGACTCAATATTTTAATTTACTTAAAAAAGAAAAAAGACAGCTGACAGTAGAGAGAGAAATGACAGCCAGGCTACCTGTTCCCGCACACACGCGCACATGCACGCATGCATACACACAGAGGGATACGTGGCCTCGGGCGAGATGCTAGCTGGAAGCTGATGAATATGTAAATTAAGACATGTCTACTTTTACATTGTGGTACTGGAAATCTGGCTGACTGATCTCCTTGCAAAGCTAAAAGTGCCTAAATACTGTATATCTGCCTTTTTCCTCTACTTCATGATATATACCAAGAAACCTGCCCAAAACAAACAAGAGATATAAAAAAATATCCAGTCACAAAAACTAGCTTTGGCTATAAAATGCTTCTGAGATACTAAAAAGAGTATTATTATTATTTTTATATATTTATTGCGTTGATGCAATTAACATGGTTTAAAGTCAGTGATGATTAACATGACTCACCCATGCTTAGGTCTGCGCACACACACACACGCACGCATGCACACATGCACACACATGCACGCACACAGCGAGCCAGTAAGTCTGTCTGAACCACATCTCCCAGGCAGGTTAATGCTACATGCACCTCGCAGGGTTGAGAGAATACTGGCGCTATTTAAAATGTCTATAAGCAAAGGAATACTTTTTAAGACCTTCACAGCGCTGAGCTTTACAAATGTCATCAAATTTAACCATTAAAACCAGAAATTAAAATTTAAAGACTAGAGCACTGCAGTCATAGAGTGCAAATCTCCACCAAGACACGTTGACAATTCCATGAAATTTTAAAGGTCAAAGTCGAGTTAGAAGTTGCTTTTCATAAGCTAAATCAGATGTGACAGATGTCAGGAGTATGTGTTTAGTTCATGCATTTGAAGCAAATGTTTTTTGCGGTGTTGTCAGGATTGTTTGTTGTTTTTTTTATTTTTTGTACTTTTTCCGTTTCTGGATTCTTTTTCAGATCATTTTCACAGAACATTGGTTATCTTTGCTATGCACGATTTGTCATTGCTTTTTGGGACTTGGTTTCGCACTGTTAACTAGAAGATAGTCAAACAGGCATAAAATTGGAACCTCCATCCAATGTTGGTGGTGTAGGTAAATCCAGAACAGAAAAATGAGAGTGATTGAGGCACTTTTAATTGAGATACGAGGTCTGTTAGAAAAGTATCGTACCTTTTTATTTTTTCAAAAACTATATGGATTTGATTCATATGTTTTTACGTCAGCCAAGCTTGAACCTTCGTGCGCATGCTTGAGTCTTTCCACGCCTGTCGGTTGCATCATTCGCCTGTGGGCAGGCTTTGAGTGAGCACTGGTCCACCCCTCTCGTTGTTGTTTCATTGCGAGGAAATGGCGGAATGATTTGGGCTTTTTTTCCATCAGAATTTTTTCAGAAACTGTTAGAGACAGGCAGCTGGAAACCATTCGAAAAATTTATCTGGCTTTCGGTGACAATTTTACGGGCTTCACAGAGAATAAGGAGTGTTACTACAGCTTTAAGGACGGCCCACAATGGCGCACGGCGCGCTGCGCTCCGAGCCGCCGTCGAGAGGCAGAAACCACCACATTATTTCTAAACGGATGGTTGTGTGGAGCCTGGACCGTCGTGTGCAATTTATCTGGTTATCACAAGAGCTGGACATCAGCCATTTTCCGGCAGATTTCACTTTTAACAAGAGATTTTGTCATGGAAATCCGCGCGGAGGCTTCACGCATCACGACCGATTCGCTGATGAAGCCAGACAAAGGAACACCTCAGTTTCGGAGTGTTAGAGCACAAGTTGGGACATGCCCAGCTCTCCAAAATTTCTCTTATACTCACTCGACTGGTAAGCACTGAAAGCCGAGATAGGCATGTCCCAACTTGTTCTCTAACACTCCGAAATGGAGGTGTTCCTTTGTGTCGCTTCATCAGCGAATCAGTCGTGACGCGCAAAGCCTCAAATCCATATAGAATCAAATCCATATAGTTTTTGAAAAAAAAAAAATAAAAAGGTACGATGCTTTTCTAACAGACCTCGTATAATACAAAATGTACACCAAATGGGCTTTTCAATATTAAATTCAAATGTCCACAATATCCACAATCTGGATCAGATCCGGAGCAAACTTTGTCAGGTGATAGTGGGTACCAGTCCGCACCTTACTTTCAAATACCTTTTAACTATTAGGGAAAAAATTACTCATAACCATCCTAAAGACATATCTTTATGTTCGGCTGCTTTCAGTAATGCTGGTATTTGGTTACACTCTTTCTCTCCGATTGTTCTGTCTGAGTTATTTTCATTACTTACTTCCACCCATCACTTTAATAATACTTTAGATCTTGTGTGGATGTTAAAATCGCCCACTATAATTATCTTATCTGAGCTAAGCACTAAGTCAGACAAAAGGTCTGAAAATTCACAGAGAAACTCACAGTAACGACCAGGTGGACGATAGATAATAACAAATAAAACTGGTTTTTGGGACTTCCAATTTGGATGGACAAGACTAAGAGTCAAGCTTTCAAATGAATTAAAGCTCTGTCTGGGTTTTTGATTAATTAATAAGCTGGAATGGAAGATTGCTGATAATCCTCCGCCTCGGCCCGTGCTACGAGCATTCTGACAGTTAGTGTGACTCGGGGGTGTTGACTCATTTAAACTAACATATTCATCCTTTAATTTATAATCATCATTATAAATACAACATTAAAAGGGGTGTAGCCATATATGTTTCCAGTTCAAATCACTGTATTGAGAGCTCAAATAAGATTTTCAGTTGTGTATATTCCTATTAAAATTTTGAATTGTATTCCTAATATATTTATTACTGCACTTTTGGCTATTAAATGGAATCCCATCAATCATTATTGAGCCTATGGTATACTGAGTTTCCTTTTTCACATGTGCCTTCATCAATTCTTTCAGTCCACTCGGAATACTTTTCACAACATAGTTAAATTCTTTAGAAGTGATTGGAAATTGGTGAATTCTTAAAAACATTTCATACGTAAATATTTTACCTTGATTGTCACATATTTCTTGAAGAAACATGATTTTTCGCTCTATCCATTTAGGCATAAAAAGTGTTTGATTCCGTGCAGTAATATTCTCATTATTCCAAATAATACATGTATGTGGTGAAAAATTGTGCTTGTAGCACAGTTTCCATGCTAAAAGGGCTTGTTGATAGAAAGCACACTGTTGTGAAAATGTAGTGACACGGACCCACAACAGGGGGCGCAAATGAACGGTCAATAGATGAGCCAAAAATTAACAATTTAATGTTGTGAAGGAGCACAACGAACATACAGACAATCTCAGAATAAGATCACAGTCAATCCACAGAGGTGACGTGTGGGCAGGCTCGAGGATAGAAGACGTCTGTCCTGAGAAGAGCCGGAACCACACGATTTCCGCCGCCACCGAACCTGGTGAATACTGGAACCGCCAAGTCCCGAATTCCCAGGTGATCACCGTCCCCGACTGTCGGATCTGGTACTGCTGGCGAGAACAAAGACAGTCAAGTGTAGGTGTGTGCACACCCAGTAACAACAACGGTGGGAATGCCACCTCCACCTCTCACTCAATATGCTGATGTATTTACAGTGATCCCTCAGAGGAAAAGAGTGCCGTCCTGCACTCACTCAGCCTCCACAGGAAGAGGGACCGGTACTCCTGCAAACACTCACAATATACAGCTTATAAGTAAACACAAATGGCTGAGGATATTACCTCCAATGAAGTACGATATCTCGGCGATGAGGTGGAGATGACGTCTGGGTTTTATGGAGTGCGATGATGAAGAATGAGTGACAGCTGTCAGGAATTAATGAGTGACAGCTGTCACTCCCGGCTGTGTCCGTGGCGGCAGCGTCCTCTCGTGCCTGAAGCCCGCACTTCAGGCAGGGCGCCCTCTGGTGGTGGGCCAGCAGTACCTCCTCTTCTGGCGGCCCACACAACAGGACCCCCCCCTCAACGGGCGCCTCCTGGCACCCGACTAGGCTTGTCCGGGTGTCGACGGTAGAAATCGGCCAGGAGGGCCGGATCCAGGATGAAGCTCCTCTTCACCCAGGAGCGTTCTTCGGGTCCATACCCCTCCCAGTCCACCAAATACCGGAACCCCCAGCCCATTCGACGGACGTCCAGGAGCCGGCGCACTGTCCAAGCCGGCTCCCCGTCAATGATCCGGGCAGGAGGCGGCGCCGGACCGGGAGCACAGAGGGGTGAGGTGTGGTGAGGCTTGAGTCTGGACACATGAAAAACTGGGTGGATCCGCAGTGAAGCTGGGAGTCGGAGCTTCACTGCGGCAGGACTGAGGATTTTGAGGATCTTGAATGGTCCAATGTAATGGTCCTTCAACTTAGGGGAGTCCACTTGGAGGGGGATGTCTTTCGTGGACAGCCACACCTCCTGCCCGGGCTGGTAAGCAGGGGCCGGGGATCGCCGGCGGTCCGCATGGGTCTTCGCCCTCGTCCGGGCCTTCAACAAGGCAGAACGGGCGGAGCGCCACACCCGACGGCACTTCCGCAGGTGGGCCTGGACCGAGGGCACACCGACCTCTCCCTCCACCACGGGAAACAATGGGGGCTGATACCCCAAACACACCTCAAATGGGGAGAGGCCGGTGGCAGAGGACACCTGGCTGTTATGTGCATACTCGATCCAGGCCAGATGTTCACTCCAGGCCGTCGGGTGTGCGGACGTTACGCAGCGCAGGGCTTGCTCCAATTCCTGATTGGCCCGTTCTGCCTGTCCATTGGTCTGCGGGTGATACCTGGACGAGAGGCTCACAGTGGCCCCCAGTTCCCGGCAGAAGCTCCTCCAGACGTGTGAGGAGAACTGGGGACCACGATCAGAGACGATGTTGGTGGGTATCCCATGAAGACGGACGACGTGGTGGACCAGGAGGTCTGCTGTCTCCTGGGCTGTTGGGAGCTTCGGGAGGGCCACGAAGTGGGCCGCCTTGGAGAATCGGTCCACTATCGTGAAGATGGTGGTGTTGCCCTGAGACGGCGGGAGGCCCGTGACGAAATCCAGGCCGATATGGGACCAGGGGCGATGAGGCACAGGAAGTGGCTGGAGAAGCCCTTGGGACCTCTTGTGGTCTGCCTTGCCCCTGGCACAGGTGGTGCAGGCCTGGATGTACTCCCGGACGTCGGCCTCCATAGACGCCCACCAGAAGCGCTGCCGGACAACTGCCACGGTCCTTTGCACCCCTGGATGACAGGAGAGCTTGGAACCGTGACAGAAGTCCAAGACTGCAGCTCTGGCCTCTGGTGGGACGTATAGACGATTCTTCGGACCTGTTCCGGGGTCCGGGCTCCATGCCAGGGCCTCCCGGACGGTCTTCTCCACGTCCCAGGTGAGGGTGGCCACGATAGTGGACTCCGGAATGATGGGCACCGGTGGATCCGACAGCACCGTTTTGACTTCATCTTCGTGTACCCGGGACAAGGCATCCGATCTCTGGTTCTTGGTCCTGGGGCGATAGGTGATCCGGAAGTCAAAACGTCCGAAGAACAGTGACCAGCGGGCTTGCCTGGGGTTCAGCCACTTGGCGGTCCTGATATACTCCAGGTTCCGATGGTCAGTGAAAACCGTGAACGGCATAGACACTCCCTCCAACAGGTGTCTCCACTCCTCAAGAGCCTCTTTCACCGCAAGGAGTTCTCGATTGCCGACGTCATAGTTCCGTTCAGCTGGGGTCAACCTGCGAGAAAAGTAGGCACACGGGTGAAGAACCTTATCGGTCTTTCTGCTCTGGGATAGCACGGCTCCTATCCCTGAGTCAGAGGCGTCCACTTCAACCACGAACTGGCGGCTAGGGTCGGGCTGCACCAAAACTGGCGCAGTAGAGAACCGTCGTTTCAACTCCTTGAACGCGGCTTCGCACCGATCCGACCAGGTGAAGGGGACTTTTGGAGAGGTCAGGGCTGTCAGGGGGCTAACTACCTGACTGTAGCCCTTAATGAACCTCCTATAGAAATTAGCGAAGCCGAGGAACTGTTGCAGCTTCCTACGGCTTGTTGGTTGGGGCCAATCTCTCACCGCCGCAACCTTGGCCGGATCAGGGGCGACGGAGTTAGAGGAGATGATAAACCCCAGGAAGGACAAAGACGTGCGGTGAAACTCGCACTTCTCGCCCTTCACAAACAGTCGGTTCTCTAATAACCGCTGCAGGACCTGACGTACATGCTGGACATGGGTCTCAGGATCCGGAGAAAAGATGAGAATATCGTCCAGATATACGAAGATGAATCGGTGCAGGAAGTCCCGCAAGACGTCATTAGCCAAGGCTTGGAACGTCGCGGGGGCGTTGGTGAGGCCAAACGGCATGACCAGGTACTCAAAGTGACCGAATGGGGTGTTAAATGCCGTCTTCCATTCGTCTCCCTTCCGGATCCGAACCAGGTGATACGCATTTCTAAGATCCAGCTTAGTAAAGATTTTGGCTCCATGCAGGGGGGTGAACACGGAATTCAACAATGGCAACGGGTATCGGTTGCGAACCGTAATCTCATTCAGCCCCCTGTAATCAATGCAAGGACTGAGTCCGCCATCTTTCTTGCCCACAAAAAAGAAACCTGCCCCCATCGGGGAGGTGGAGTTCCGAATCAGCCCGGCAGCTAATGAGTCCCGGATGTAGGTCTCAATTGATTCGCGCTCAGGTCGTGAGAGGTTGTACAGCCTGCTGGACGGGAACTCAGCGCCTGGAACCAAATCAATGGCACAATCGTACGGACGGTGCGGGGGAAGGGTGAGTGCCAGATCCTTGCTGAAGACGTCAGCAAGATCGTGGTACTCAACCGGCACTGCCGTCAGATTGGGAGGGACTTTGACCTCCTCCTTAGCCTGTAAACCGGGAGGAACCGAGGATCCTAAACACACCCGATGGCAGGTTTCGTTCCACTGAACCACCACCCCAGACGGCCAATCAATCCGGGGATTGTGCTTCAACATCCATGGGAAGCCCAAAATCACGCGGGAGGTAGAAGGAGTTACAAAAAACTCAATCTCCTCCCGATGGTTTCCAGACACCACCAGAGTTACTCGTTGTGTCTTGTGTGTGATTAAAGGGAGGAGGGTGCCATCTAGTGCCCGCACCTGCAATGGCGAAGGAAGCGCCACCAGATGGAGCCCTACCTCCCTTGCCCATCTGCTGTCTAGCAAATTCCCTTCTGACCCCGTGTCCACCAGTGCTGGGGCTTGAAGGGTTAAATCCCCGCTCAGGATTGTAACTGGGAGTCGTGTGGCAATCTGTGTGTGTCTCACGTGAATGTTTTGACCCCCCCCTTAGCCCAGTCTCTGAGGGCGGTTGTTGTTGTGGCCGTTTGGGGCAGTTTTTCTGTATGTGCTCCTTTGAGCTGCAGAGAAAACACTCCCCGCGGATCAGCCTCCTCATTTTGGCCCTGTGCGTTTGCCTAACAACGTCAGCAGGGGGAGCTGTTGCCCCACAGAGCGCTGCGGCTGTGGAGCGTGGGGAGGGCGGCCCCTTTTCGAACCCGGAAGGGAGAGGGGCGGCGCGTATCCGGCCACGTCCTTCGCCTCGCTCCCGACGGCGTTCCTCCAACCGATTGTCTAACCGTATAACGAGATCGATAAGCCCATCTAAATCCCGTGGTTCCTCCTTAGCTACCAGATGCTCCTTCAGGACCAATGACAGTCCGTTTATGAAGGCGGCGCGGAGCGCAACATCATTCCAGCCGGACCTCGCAGCCACGATGCGGAAGTCGACTGCATATTCGGCTGCACACCGGCGCCCCTGTCGCATTGACAGCAGCATTGTTGAAGTGGTCTCTCCTCTGTTAGGGTGATCAAACACTGTTCTGAACTCCCCCACAAACCCAGTGAATGCTGATAACAACCATGAGTTCTGTTCCCAGAGCGCCGTAGCCCAGGCGCGTGCCTTACCCCGAAGCAGAGCAATCACATAAGCTATTTTACTAGCATCTGATGCGTACATGACGGGACGTTGTGCGAAGACGAGCGAACACTGCATGAGAAAGTCCGCGCACGTCTCCACACAACCTCCGTACGGCTCAGGAGGGCTTATGTATGCTTCAGGGGATGGTGGGAGGGGTTGTTGAACCACCACTGGAACGTTCATATCCTGCACAGGGTCGGCAGGAGGAGGAGCTGCAGCAGCGCCCTGAGCGTTCGCCGCCACCTGCGCGGAGAGAGCCTCCACCCTGCGGTTCAGGAGGATGTTTTGCTCGGTCATTTGATCCAACCGAGCCGTAAAGGCGGTGAGAATGTGCTGCAGCTCACCAATCACGCCTCCTGCAGACGCCTGCGCTCCCTGCTCTCCCATTGGTCGTTCAACAGCCGGGTGACGCCCCTCGGAGTCCATGACGCGGGCCGAGATATCCTGTTGTGAAAGTGTAGTGACACGGACCCACAACAGGGGGCGCAAATGAACGGTCAATAAATGAGCCAAAAATTAACAATTTAATGTTGTGAAGGAGCACAACGAACATACAGACAATCTCAGAATAAGATCACAGTCAATCCACAGAGGTGACGTGTGGGCAGGCTCGAGGATAGAAGACGTCTGTCCTGAGAAGAGCCGGAACCACACGATTTCCGCCGCCACCGAACCTGGGGAATACTGGAGCCGCCAAGTCCCGAATTCCCAGGTGATCACCGTCCTCGACTGTCGGATCTGGTACTGCTGGCGAGAACAAAGACAGTCAAGTGTAGGTGTGTGCACACCCAGTAACAACAACGGTGGGAATGCCACCTCCACCTCTCACTCAATATGCTGATGTATTTACAGTGATCCCTCAGAGGAAAAGAGTGCCGTCCTGCACTCACTCAGCCTCCACGGGAAGAGGGACCGGTACTCCTGCAAACACTCACAATATACAGCTTATAAGTAAACACAAATGGATGAGGATATTACCTCCAATGAAGTACGATATCTCGGCGATGAGGTGGAGATGACGTCTGGGTTTTATGGAGTGAGATGATGAAGAATGAGTGACAGCTGTCAGGAATTAATGAGTGACAGCTGTCACTCCCGGCTGTGTCCGTGGCGGCAGCGCCCTCTCGTGCCTGAAGCCCGCACTTCAGGCAGGGCGCCCTCTGGTGGTGGGCCAGCAGTACCTCCTCTTCTGGCGGCCCACACAACACACACAATTTCAGCGGCAGTTTAGTGACATTGAAGTTACACTGCAGTAGAAATGGAAGACCTCCAACCTTTTCAAAAATTTTGTTGGGAATGAAATACCACAAAGAGTCAGGATTTCCAATGCATTTTTTGATCCATTTGATCTTAAATGTACTATTTAAAACCTGAAAGTCTAAAAGCTCCAGTCCCCCTGACTCCTTGTGGTTAGTCAGTATAGTTCATCTCACTCCATGCTGTTTATTCTTCCAAACAAAATTTGTGATTAACTTATTGATTTCATCACAAACAGCTTGCTTAACATTCAGAGATTGAGCAGGGTAGACAAACCTAGATATTCCTTCAGCTTTTGTTAAGAGTGATCTTCCCCAAATAGAAATATCTCTTTGAGTCCACATATTAAAAATGCTTTTAGCTTTCTTCAGTTTAGGAGAGACGTTAAGGTGCTGGCGCATGTTACTGTCCTTACAGATGTGAATTCCAAGATACTTGACTGCTTCCTTTACAGTTATATTATCAATTGTTGTATCATCACAGTCATACAAACATAGAATTTCACATTTGGACATATTTAGTTTCAAACCGGAAGCCTCTGAAAATTCTTTAATCTTCAATATCGCTCTCCCAACCTGAAGTTTGTCTTTTAGAAATATAGCAGTATCATCCGCTAATTGAGTTATTTTAATTTCTTTATCAAAGATTTTAATTCATTTTAATTCCTCATCATTTTTAATATATATTGAAAGTAATTCAACTGCTAATAGAAATAGATACTTGGAAAGTGGACACCCTTGTCGTACAGATCTTGTAATGGGAAACCTTGAGGTGGTGTTAGGATAGAGCATGACACTACTACTGATATCTTTATAGAGTGTCTGAATGGTCATTATAAATTTTGAACCAAATCCAAATGCTTGTAAAGCTTTCAATAAGAAGTGATGTTCTACAGTGTCGAATGCTTTGTAAAAGATTAAAAGACCAGGCATTTATTTTTTTCTAACGGCGCTCAGACCCGGGACCTAAACGAGGCAGGTGGTAATTTAAGGCCAGTGATTATTAACAAATTACTGCTTGTTGTCTGCACTGTAATATGGTGTTAAGTTTCACCCGTATCCCTGCGTGTCGCAAACGAAAAAGAACCGCTTTAGATCAGAGCCCTCTGTGTGGCTGCGAACCCTCACCTCCCCAGAGCCCAGTGTGCACCTGCTAAATTGGAGGCTGTGATTTGTCAATTTTATGGTTTGACTCTTTCCTCTCCCATCATATTTTAATAGTTTTTGCAGTGTGCATGCTGATTACATTTCGATTATGGATCAATGTCAGTGTCAATGTCATTGTCAATTTTATTGTATCACACATTTTCAGCAACAGCTGCCCAAAGTGCTTCACCTGTTAAAAACAATACCAAAGACATTACAAACAACATTACCAAAAACAGGGCAATTAAAATCCAAATAAACAAAAGACAAGTAAAAAAAAAAACAGACACATACAGCTTATATTGTATTAAAAGCCAAAGCAAAACAGTAAGTCTTAAGAGCAGATTTAAAAGTCTCTAGAGTTGGAGCAGCTCTGATATGTAAAGGCAAACTGTTTTGCTTAAGATTCAAGCCATATTCAACCTTTAGTCCACTTGATTTGGACCAAAGTCCACCTGTGGGTAGACAGGCACAGGATCCTGAACACCCACGTGTGTTTCTGATTGCTGACCTGTTGTCCTGATTTGGATCTTTGCTCTTCATCTCTGATCTTTGAAGTTGAAAGAGATATTATTGTTTCATGTTCAGCATATGGCTCAAACAATCGGCACAGAAAAAAGAAGAATAGTAAATTGTACAGATTTCCATCGAACCCAGAAAGATGTCCGAAGTGATTAGCAGTGATGTACGAGGAGACAGGGAGTGCCTTCAAAAATGTTAAAATTTTTATCAAATATTAATCCAACTGTGAGTTGTTTTTATCTTCTTTTTGCTTGAATAAAGTCAGATCATCTCGATTAAGCTGGAAATGAGGCATAGTTCTTGTTTTTACAGCTCAGATAATTTTGCAGAATTCCATTTTGCATGCATGCTCCTGTGTGCACAAAGAAGTGTTTGTGTGTGTGGTTTACTGACCTTGAGATTGCAGACTATGCTGCGATCTTTGTGGAATCCATGGATGTCCTGATAACAGCACTTGAGAGGTTGAGCGAGGAGTCTGAGTGTCTGGTTTTGTGATTGTCCTGAATCCAAATTAATACTCAGGTTTATAATGACTTGCTGGAATCAGCTATCAGAAGTGTACCTGTGAGTGGTGAAAGTTTCAAACTTGGAGAGACATTCACTGGATTTGATAGTGACATTCGTGTCTCTGGGTCCCCGGCTTTTGAGATTAAGGTACACATGAGAAAAACTCATGGAGCTTTGCTGGACAGAGGTGTCTGGTGATTCTGACATCTGTGCAAGTGAAGGAAAATCCAACTATGGAGAGTCCCGGTGCTTCCATTCTTACAGTATGGTTGTGAGACCTGGAACCAGTGACATAAGGTGACACTCTGGAGAACTTGACTGCATACTGAGGAGGTAATTCAGCCATTTGATTGAGGCGTGATGGACCAGGGACACGTCTAAAGGTGCAGGACAGGAGTTGAAGACCCCTGAACTAGGGGATTAAGGACCTTGCCCGAGGGCCCTTAGTGATTTTCTGGTCAGGCTGGGGTTTGAACCAAGGGTCCTCTGGTCTCAATCCAACTCTTAACCACTAGACCATCACCTCCCCCATGGCTGACACTGAGATACAAAGAGACATGCAAATACAGTTATTTTAAGAAAAAGACTGACATTCATCCAACAAGATCAGAAATATATACACACATAGAGATATAAGAAGGAATAAACGATGTTAGTGTACACGAAGCACAAATGTGAACACAGTAGTTATCATTGATAATGTGAGTCAGGGACATTTTGGTTTGCTGTGAAATGTGTGGATTGATATGTGAGCCACATGTGAGCCGACGACTTACATTCTAACATTTGAGGTACAAATAATATAAATTTCGATCCAACACAAACATTCAAAAGCCACTGCTGTTCTCAAAACTCATTCTCCTACAGTCTCTTTTCTCACGTTACCCTGACACTGAAGTTTCAGGTCTTGGTCAGAGTTACAGTTGCGAGATGCCATTGAGGGTGCCATCTTGGAAGTACTTATGTTACGATGTCAAAATAACGGTTAATGTCAAAATAAAGGTTTTGAAAATGACTCCCCCAAATTTTTATTATATAGGATGCACATCATCGTGCCATGTGCAGGCCATATCGAAGAGCTGAGGCCGATCTGACAAACAGTCAGAGAGCTATGCGAGCCACATACACACAGCCGTTTCTTGCTTTATAGATAGATATATTTTTGGTCATAACACATAGTCCATATAGTTTTGTGACAATGACAGCAAACGCTGGGAACTAATGGCTGTGGAGCCATTAGAGGCTGAAGCCTGTGTGAAATACTGTTGTACAGAGGTTAAGTATACACTGTAATCCAGCCCAGATTCTATGAGCACGAATGGGGAGCTATAAACATGTATTTCTGTTGTCATCCATCACTGGCCAAGTTCTTGTGTCCACCCACACAGCCTGTCAGACTTTGGTACATATTGCTGATAAATCTGCAAGTGTCTGAAGGTCTTTTGTCCTCTACAGCCTGAAGGCTTTTTTGATGGCTTTTAGTGTCCAACTCCATATTTTTATACAGTTTCACTTCTGCTGAGTTTCTTGAAGGAATTAATCACAATTCTGTGTTGTAATGTGAAAAACCAGGACGAAAAGCAGCATTCAAACAACTGCCAGACCAACTTCAATAACCAGCACTGAACAATTTATTGCACTACTATCCATTTTCATCCAAACTGCCTGTTGTCGAATTCAGATCTAGACTTCGTGTCTCCTTTTTCAATGGGTCATATTGTGCACAATTGCTTTACTTATCCTTTATAATTTAATGCGGTTGGTTTTTCATGTTAAATGTCCCCAAAACCCCACAATTCTATGACCGTGTAGGGAGACATTTTCCTGTACATGTAGCTTGTTTTAGGTTTTTGTCAAACATTAACTTCAGATCTGGAGTCTTTGGAAAGAAGAAGCTCTGTTTATTTGAAGGCAGAAGGCATAAAGCGCAGAAAGGGATCCAAAATCTGTGTTTATGTGGCATTTATGTGGCCATCAGTCCTTACATAAATCAGAGTAGGTAGAGCTGTAGGACAAGGAGCTGTGGGCTTGTATAGGACTTACTTGTTTCTATTTTAATATACATTCACCAGCTACTTCATTAGATACACGTTGCTCATATTGGACTGGAACCTTTTGTCTTCAGAGGTGTGCTAATTCTTCATGGCACACTGTCAATTCAAAAACGTGCTGAAACATTCCTCAGAGATTTTGGTCTATAGTGATGTGATGGCATCTCACACTTAGCATATCGTTACACCACCAGCCTGAATTGTTAATATAATCCACGATGGATCCATATACAGAGACTGTGTGCGTGTGTGTATGGCTTTGATCACGCAAAAACCAGGGAGAGCTGACATTTTACATTTTTTGGTATGCTTATGTATTTAGGGTCAAGGATGAACGCTGCAAAAATGGATAGTTGATTGGACAAATATTTTTGTAGAAATTTAGAATTTTCTCTAACCAAAAACAATAGACATTATCCTGCAATGCACCAGGGAGATTGGGGTTTTAAATGTTATTATTATGGTTCAACAGTGATGTTAGTATGATTGATTTATTGTGATTTTGTAATTCAGTTGGTTTAGTCAGTTTAATTAAGTTATGTTGCCATTACCATGAGTGAGTTCAATCTCATGTTGATAACACCATGAATGAAATCTGTATTGCGTAGGATCTCCACCCTGTTTGTGTCTAAAATTAGAAGCACCTGCATGTGGTAAGGACAAACAGCTGTGCATGCATGCGTGTGTGCGTGCATGCAGCATGCAGCTTCGATCAGGGACAAACAGAGCACAACTGACATTTGTCGTTTGACATGTATGTATTTTGGGTCAAGGATGAACACCACTAAATGGAATGCTGATAAGCTTAATAGTTTTTGGACAAGCTACAGATTTTAGCTAATGTTTCTAATTACATTTTTGACTTACACTCCTTTCCAGCAGTGGTAGTAAGTCATCTTTATATTAAATGCGTGAGTGCATGATTTTATTTAGTAAAGTCTTGGTCCCACCAAATAATGAATGATGAATAATGAGCCATATAGCATGTTTTTTTTTTTTTTGGTACAAGTCCAGTTATTCAACAAATGTGGGAAAATAGTGGCTCTTAGAGGCTCTTAAGCCTGGTTCACATGGCAAGATTTTCAAATTGTCTGTAGGTTTCCAATACCTGAGAGACCACAAACATGGAGATAAAATATCATAGCTCTAACAGTTTTGGTCGTACAGTGTGTGGTGTGCAGCCACATGGTAAAGACAACACACTACACACAAACAGATTTCACACACAAACATTCCCAGGTCAGACGGAAATCTCACAAAATCTCTCGAGATTAAATGTGACTTCATAGTTAACAAACATGGTGGTCGAGGAAGATGCAATGGAGATAAGTTTGTGGACTATTTCTAACAGAGGAAAAAAAATTATACAAAAAGAAAAAGAAAAGGCGTTTGTTAAAGGAGTGGAGACAGCGTGACCACTGGACTTTCTGGTGCCCCATAACAGCCCTTTTGGTTTTGGATTCCGCTCCATGCGTCCGTCACCTTCCTTTTGATTGGCTGCACATCATATTCAGCAGGCTGCGTGTGTTGGAGGACACCACACATCGGGCAAGACAATCCAGCATGTTGAATATCCACGATTTGCAGTCTGATTGGTCCCACCGTCTGTGCGAGCAGACGAGAGCAGTCTTAACACACAACACATGGCAGGAATATTTGATAAGACTATGTTTAGTGTCATCATGATAATCGGTGCATCCTTAAGATTGTTGGAGGGGGAAGATTGGGTCTGATATGGGCCTAATTATCTTGCCATGTGAACCAGGCATTAGAGGCAGAATATTCAGCTAACGAGGCTCATCTCTGAGCGTGGTGCTAATTTCAAGAAGTTCAAAATTTAGCAACAACAGCGTGTGGCAGTTTGTGTACGAGTTACTACAAGGACAAACGAGGATGTTAGAGGCATGTTTATGGTGAGGATGAGGCTGTTAAAGGCCCATTATCTGAGCACCTGGCAGCTACGAGGTCAGAATAAGCTATTTTGGACAGGCTATTTTGGCTCAGCCCTCTTGCGCACTTTGTCGTGACAATCCCACCTGCTTTCTGCACTGGACCCTGTATATAAAATAACTATTTTGCACCGGATTAATCATTTTCTGTCAAAGTTTAGCTGTTCAAAACGCCTCTAATTGCTTCTGGAATCACAGAGGGCCATTTCATCTGGACCCTTCTTTCCAATCTCTCTCTCTCTCTCTCGTGTGCTGCATGGGGTGGAGAACGTATTTGGAACAGCCTAAAAAGTGATTATTTGTATTTGTTTATATTGTAATAGCTTGGCAAAACAGTTGCATGTTCATTCCTTCTTTATAAGCAGCTGTAAAAGTACAACCCCAATTCCAGTGAAGTTGGGACGTTGTGTAAAATGTAAATAAAAACAAACTACAATGATTTACAAATCCTCTTCAACCTATATTCAATTGAATACACCACAAAGACAAGATATTTAATGCTCAAACTGATAAACTTTGTTTTTGTGCAAATATTTGCTCATTTTGAAATGGATGCCTGCAACACATTTCATAAAAAACCTTGATATGCTTCTTATGGAGCCACTCCTTGGTTGTCCTGGCTGTGTGCTTTGGGTCATTGTCATGTTGGAAGACCCATCAATGACCCATCTTCAATGCTCTAACTGAGGGAAGGAGGTTGTTCCCTAAAATCTCCCAATACATGGCTCCGGTCATCCTCTCCTTAATACAGTGCAGTCGTCCTGTCCCATGTGCAGAAAAACAGCCCCAAAGCATGATGCTTCTACCCCCATGCTTCACAGTAGGGACAGTGTTTTTGGGATGGTACTCAGCATTCTTCTTCCATCAAACATAGCAAGTGGAATTAAGACCAAAAAGTTCTATTTTGGTCTCATCTGACCACATAACTTTCTCCCTTGACTTCTCTGGATCATCCAAATGGTCATGGGCAAACTTAAGATGGGCCTGGACGTGTGCTGATTTAAGCAGGGGAACCTTGCATGCCATGCATGATTTTAACCCATGACGTCTTAGTGTATTACTCACAGTAACCTTGGAAACAGTGGTGCCAGCTCTCTTCAGGTCATTGACCAGCTCCTCCCATGCAGTTCTGGGCTGATTCCTCACCTTTCTTAGGATTATTGATACACCACGAGGTGGGATCTTGCATGGAGCCCTAGTCCAAAGGAGATTGACAGTCATGTTTAGCTTCTTCCATAGAGATGGACTAACAGGTCTTTGAGGGCCAAAATTTCTGCTGATTGGCAGGTGTTCAAATACGTATCTGCAGCAGTAACATGCAAATAAATTATTAAAAAATTATACATTGTGATTTTCGGATTTTTTTTTATTTTTTAGATTATGTCCCTCACAGTGGACATACACCTAAGATGAAAATTTCAGACCCCTCCATGATTTCTAAGTGGGAGAACTTGCAAAATCGCAGGGTGTTCAAATACTTATTTTCCTCACTGTATGCATGTAAACTGAACAGCCTGTTTTTGTTCAGACTTCTGTTCATTCAAAGTAGATTAGATGTGATACAATTTATGATTACAGATGTTCTGTATGTGTATTTTAAACATGAAAGTCTCCATTTAGCTTATTCTTTTTTCTACAATATTATGCCTGATAAAATTTGACAACAGATATAGAAGTAAAATTTTCTTTTATTGAGAAATCTTTTTTCCCCCATCCCATGTGGGTCTACAGCTTTTCAGATAAAGATTTGCAATCATTTGCTTTGAATAAAATGTGAAGAATTACCAATCGCAAGAAACTGAATTATAAATGATTAAATATATACAGAATGTACAGAAACGTTATGTTCAGTGATTTTAGAACAAACCCCTGAATTTTAGCATGCTGTGCTGCTGAAATAATTTTTTCATACACATACAAACACACTGCAGTCCAGGTCCAAAGCGATCAAAATGCAGGTGGAACTGCCAGGAAAAAATGATCATTTATAAGAAAAGGTGGTGGGTGAACAAACCATTCTGTGTTTTGTAAGCGACTTATATCCTCCTCCACAGTGCCTTCGTTGTTGTTGTCATCCCCTGACAGCTCCGCTTCATCCTCGTCTTCTGTCGCGTATGGCTTGAACATATACGGCTAGCCCCTCATTATTTTCACTGTTGCTTCGTTCATCAGAAACTTCCTCATCTTCAAAAACAATCGATATGTCACTTAAATCTTCGCTGTAATCGTGCACTATAGGCGGGAAATACAAATTCTTATATGGATAACAAAACGTATAAATCCTTGTTCAGTGTAATTTTATGGTAAAAAACAAAGACAACATGTGGAAAAAGCTTTTTTTATTCTTCAAGAATATGTAAAAACATCATGGCGTGGCGGGACCCTTTAAACTACTGCATATTCAGTGCAGAAATTTGGGGTTCTGATAGATACAGGTGAAGATGAATGAAGCTTGTGTTTTGGGCCATGTTGTCATTTTTTAACATGCACAAGGACGTCACATAAAATCCAGTCAGACAGGACTATCAGTTTGCTTGTGAAGCCTCACTGCTCATTGTATAGAATCCTGGTGGTCAGTGCTGGTTCTGGTTGATTGATATTTTATAATCTCTTTGCCACAGCCATGTTCCTCTGAGTGCATATGATCAGAAGAGACACAAGCAGTGATTTATATCTTGATTTGTACTCACATGGAGACCACTTGTGAACACAAGGAGCAGTGAGCAGGTTTCTCTGTGCAGAGCTGGGTTGCATCAGGAAATGCAAGAACCTTGGTACCAAATCCAAATGTGGAACACTTGTGGGTACTGGGGGAAGCTGAAAGGAAAAAGGGAAGAAATCTAATGCCTCCCCTGGATTGTCCTGTAATACTTACTTTGGTTAGTTAAACCGCAACTGCACTTTAACTCTGTTAAGGACAAAGAAACAGAAGATTGCTGGGGCTTGTGTAAACTCCCTGAGTGTCCTCTCTATACAAAAAAAAAAAGTTTTCACATGGCAAAGCTGGATTTTAGATGCTGTGCTCAGGGCTGGATCAGGAGTGAAAATCTGACAGATGCATTTTTGCCCAGTGATAAAATAAAAATCATACGCGTCTTGTTATTCAATAATCTTCATTCTTTTATTTGTATGCAACATATACTGTCACTCTTCTTTTAATATATTTATTATACTTCATGGACCATAGTGAACACTTCTTATTTGTATAAATATGATGTCCTAAAAAAAAAAAAAAAAACCCACTATAACAAAAATTGACTGTAAACAGGATCAAATTTATTGCCAAAATCTTTCAGTTATACCTGAACCTATATATGATTTTTTTTTTCCAGTTGATAAAATCAATAAAAATATGACTGCATATATTCTTAATAATACTGAGATACAGACAGTTCACAGAAGACATTTTCCATTGATACCAATCAAAATTAGAAACAGTCCAGCAGGTAACAATATTCATCATGTCCATGACTAAATATACTAAAACAAATGCATCACAATTGTACACATATCACAATGTTGTAATATGTGTACAATTGTGATGTATTTGTTTTAGTATATTTAGATTTTGTGGTGATTTCGCACTTTATAAGTTGATTAAATTGAAATTTAATTGAAATTGAACATTTTATTGAGTCTTAAAGTAAATAAATATGAAATTGTCACTGGATCCTTAAACTTTGGACATAATAAACTCTACATGGTGAATCCTCAATCTCTGGACATGAATAGGAATAAACAAAATCTGTAGTTTTTGTCAAAAGCATTTCCTTTCAGACATTATTGGCATGAATGTCTTTCCATATATCTGAGCTGAGCTCTTACAGCTGCTGTGCTTCACTTCAGGAATTTGTAAAGAAATACAGCACGTTTCATTTTGGGAGGAAAAAACGTTTTAGTCGATTGTAGTTTCTTGTCTGTATTACAACGTTTGGAAAGAGGTGTCATTTTATTTAAAGCGGCAATTCATTTTGAAGTTATTCCGACCAGACTCTGTCTCGGCCGCTCAGCGTTTCAAGCTGTGTGAACGGAACAGAGAACGATTCTCGTTTCTTGACAGCAACAAGACAAGAGTCCCAGTTAGTGACTTTAATACACACAAAAGTGACTCGTGATATTTTAATGGCTTTGAGAGGAGTTAAGAAGTGGACTTACCGCTTCTGAAGAGCAGCGAATCAAAGAGCCACGAGTCATTGAATCGAAGCATTGCTTCAATGGTTCATGGCTTCAAAGTGGAGTCGTGCTGCAGACCAAACCCTACATATCCAACTTTATTTGTACGTCCGTATGACTCTGAAACTCGGAAAAATCCGTATAATTTACGGACTATAGGTTGACATGAAAACCAAAGCTGTGTTCACCGCGGGGACACGTTCGGCACTATTCTGGATTATTCAAGTCTTTTTTTTTTTTTACCGATGATGAATGATGTGTATAAAAATTTGACAGATGCAACTGCATTGGTCCAAACCGGATCCGGACCTGAGGCTCCAGATGTTGTTGGTCATTTGGCTGCTCCCGGTTTTTGTTCAGGGTCGCCACAGCAAACACAGCCAGATCTGTATTGGTAATTGGCACAAGTTTTACGCCGTATGCCCTTCCTGACGCAACTCCAGTTTTACCTGGAGAAACACACACAGCCACTGGTGTTCCCAAGAGGTCTCCCAACCAAGTACTAACCAGATCCTGCTCTGCTTAGCTTCTGAGATCTGATGGGATCAGGCTGACACAGAGCAGACCAGCTGCAGATGCTGTGCTCCAGGTACCTGGAACAAATTGGAGTGCATGCTGAGGGCTGACGCTGAGAAGAGCGGAATGAATCAGGAGTAGGAGGAAAAGTGATTAGAACTTCAAAGAGAAAGGTTTCGATCAACAATCAACACAATGTCATTTGAATTTCAGTGCAGCATTTCAAATTGTGATGAATCAAAAATGGTAAGTGCGACTGCCTTAAAGGAAAAAAGAAAAAAAATCTACAGCACAGGCACAAAAACATTCAGGTGTCTGTGTGGAAATCTCTTTAGTCTGTTCCGGCTTAAACTGGAACAATCCAGCTCACGGCTCTGATTTCTGAGAGTAGCAGGGCCGCGCCACAGAGACATCAGGCATCACCGGAGGCTCACGCTCAGTTGTCTGATCCGCACATGTTCCAGATTGTGTCCCTGGGGTCTGTCTGCCAGGCTCAGGGTGCACTCTGTGACAGACACACTGGTTTCTGTGGCAGCCACAGCAGACCAGAACAAGAACAAGTACAGGAGAGTGAGTGCACCATGCTGTGTGTGTGTGTGTGTGTGTGTGTGCATGCACACAGTTCAGACTCTGCATGAACTACTTAATCTATGAATGTGACAGAATCCCCCATTGAGATATCAACTTTTGGTCCTCATAGTTCTGGTGTGAGGGCGTCTCTGTGATCATGTGATCTCAGCTAGAAGAACATTATAATGTTCTGCTTGGATGGAGGACATTTTGCTTATAGGGGCATTTTTTAAACAAGGTTTAGTTTGGTTTCAATGCTTGAAAACACCCCCCTTAACCCATACCACCGCCCCCCCCACCACCAAGCACACAGTTAGAGAGCATGAGTTAAAGTCCAGCAAATTGGGAACCACGGTCTCCTTTGAGGTCGGGCGCTAAAGGGGTAAAATATGACACATATGATGCGATAATCCTACGTCCAGGGACAGCACTCATCTGTCCCCAGCAAAAACACGGCACTTTCTCTGAGTTTCTGGGCAAATTACACGCAAACAAAGTGAAAATGCAAAGAAAAAGTGACGATGCGGTGAAAAGTGGAAAGTTTAACTGAAAAAACTGCACTTTTAATGACTGCTTCGGTGATTGCAGCAAAAAACAAAACAGTACACCATTTTTCTGTAAGAAGTGACACTGTTTGCGGGGAGAGACTAATCCCCGGGTGGAGTGTGGGAGTGTCAGCACAAACCATTCAGAGGATGGGGGTTTCAGTGGAAACCATTTTAAACCGGCACGTCTTAAACCGGCACATCCGCTAGGTGACGGCGAGTATGCCTTTAAGTTTACTGAGCCAGACTGAATGGCTTGTGCTGAAACTCCCACACTCTGCCTGTGGATGTGGTCAAATTCCACAATATCGTGTAGCAGACCCGGCTCCACGAGGGGGCGTTTGGGGGCAACTCCCCCTCATGCCATCAACCTCACTCCCTCAGATGTGAGAGTTATCAAAAATAAAAATAAAAAAGAAATGTGTGTGATTGCTGTGTGTGAACGAGGTTCAGTGGTGTTTAATGTAGCGTGTCGTCTCCTACTCCTGAGCCAGTGTTTTATCAACTTTATCTTTGTTTTCTTCTGTTTTGTTATGGAGTTGGAGCCTGTGACGCAGATGGCGTGTGCGTGGTGTGTAAGGGGAAACTGTGTATCATGGGAAGTTGAATGCCCAGTGTTTTTAACAACGATGTGACCCATTTGTGGCAGATAGGTGTGAGTTGGGTCTCAAGTGCTGTACATGCCTCTAAATCCCCCCGCCACACACACACACACACACACACACACACACACACACACACACACACACACACACACACACACACACACACACACGCATGCCAGTATATAGAGGGGGTTCAGGGGGTTCAACCAAACCCCCCCCCCGAGAGGGATTTATTATGCGAATTTCGAGAGTTAAACAAGGTCGCCAAATTAAATACCGCTATTTTAATACATAGCGTACATATACGTACATATTCATAATGTAAACGCGAATATTAATACCGCTAAATATGTTTGAAAACAAAAAACGTGAAATATAATCCCAGCGAATATTTGTACCTTTACAGTACTAATTAATTTTGTTCTTTTGTATAAAAGTGCCTACAAATTCGTGTGGGTCGCCAGGCGACGGAAGCGCCTCCTTCGCCCAGTGTGTCGCTCTGCTTGCGTGGACTTTTGCTAGGAAAATTCACTCCCAATTATTATTATGTATATGATGATATTTGTTGTAGGTGCCTGTTTAAAAATGCTTATGTATTTTACAGGTATATTTTATGTAATTGGTAAGGTGTTTGTGTATAAAGTTTGCATTAATATTATCTTGGTTCTTCCTGGGTGGTTCTTATGGCAACTGATCCAATCCCAAGCAAGGACTATTTGTATATAAAAATGTATTTCCTAAAATGATACATTTTGGGTTTCAAATGAAATTTATGTAGCTTTTTACCCCTCAAAATCCTCAAAAAGCTTCTGCTTTGGGGGGCTTTGCCCCCCTGAGCCCCCCATGAGGGCGTTGCCCCTCGGCCCCACCGGCGGCCCTGCAGCCCCCTGGACCCCCAGCTCAAGGATTTGAACCCCCCCTTTCACATTCCTATATACGGCCTTGCACACACACACACACACACACACACACACACACACACACACACACACACACACACACACACACACACACACACACACACACACACACACACACACACACACACACACACACACACACACACAGCTACAAACTCCTCAGCACAGTGGCTCTCATTATATTGTTTGGATGCTTCTTTTTCCTGCCACACTGACATGCTTTTCGATGGTCACAGCACAAATACTACACTCAGCAAAATACTTTCACAGTGATGACTGGAAAGGAGAAGTGTGCACCCCTCCTTTATAAAATGAAATACAGTATGTTTCTCGATGCATGAGCTATGGTAAGATTCAGGAATAATAATATTTATGATGGAATGATTGAATTTGATGTGATGCAGTTTGTTGCAGTTTGTTGCAGTTGAATACAATTCTTTGTTTAATGCACATTTATTTTCATACTAAGTTAGAATACGCTAAACTGGCATTGCTTCAGCTATATTTTGTGAAAAATTATGGGTCTTCAAGTTTTTACTACTGTGCTGTAGCACTTTAGTATTTCCTCTGCTTGCCTTTTGTTTCCACTGGGGGCAGCATCACATATAGTCACAAAAACTGCACCATAGAAGAAAAAGCTCAGAAGAAGAAATTTTGTTGTTACTATCAAAAATGTTGATTTTTTTTAAAAAACATTTCAGTGACCATGAACAGGGTTGCAAGATCCAACAACCTTTTCTAGAATTTTGTAAGTAGTAGCAAAAGAAGATTGATTGAACAGATTTATAACATTACATTTATATAGATTTAAAGGTCTGTGTATCAATGTACAATATATCTTGCATATAATAGATTCAGGTGGACCAGCAAATTTTGTTGGTTATAAGCAAAATTTGTTATATGTATAAAATGGGCAAAATCAACGATATGTATAAAACGTTCAAAATCTTTTAGACGTATGTAACAGATTAGTTACAGTCAGGAGGCGCCGGACGATCTCCGGGGAATCCCCAGTACCAATTAGGCTTACGTATTTCCTTTGTTTGAAAAAATAAATGCCTGCCTTAACTAAACACTGGACATTATGTGCATTCAAAGATTACATTTAGTTGAGTCACTCTTTTTCTAAGTCCACTGCGGAGTGTTACCCTAAAATCCTAAAGCCTGATTTATGCTTCTACAACTCCGTAACTCTGTGGCAATGATGTTGACGTGTCCTTTTAAAGTTCTTTATCGTGGTGGTGGACGTCTTAATGTACTCTGGATCAATTTGTCCCTTAATGAACTCCACTTCTTTATACAAGCATCAACCTCCAAACTAACATTACAGTATGTGTAATTTCCCTCCATGAATTGTGGGCCATTTGAGTGTCTTTTCCGACTCCGCAGACTTTTCTGCCAGATGTTTCTCTATTTGATCCATAATCAAAATGTAATCAGTGTCTGCACTGCAAAAACTTGCACACCATGCGCAGCTTCCGGGTTGATGAGTGCAAATTTTCCCCTTATTTTCTGATAACATGCTGCAATCATCTTGCCATCAGTTTTGACCAAGTTTCTTGTGCCTTTGTAGTGCACGCATCCCCAAAACATCAGCGATTTACCTCCATGTTTCACAGTAGTGTACCTTTCATCATAGGCCTTGTTGATGCCTCTCCAAATATACACAGTAAAATCACCAGTGCAAAACGAACACTGACAGTGTTAAATTAGCACTACCAGTGTACATATGGTCCTACTCTGGTCAAAGTGGGACTATATGTTCACTGTCAGTGTTAATTTAACACCGGTGATTTTACTGTGTAACATTTATGGTTGTGGCCAAAAAGTTCAATTTTGGTCTCATCACTCCAAATGACTTTGTTCTCTGTGCTGTTTGGTGTTTTGTAAGCGGGATCCTTTGTGGCATTTGTGTAGTAATGGCTTTCTTCTGGCAACTCGACCATACAGCCCATTTTTCTTCAAGTGCCTTCTTATTTTGCATCTTGAAACAGTCACACCACTTTGTTTCAGAGAGTCCTGTATTTCAGATAAAGTCATTTGTGGGTTTTTCTTTGCATCCTGAACAATTTTCCTGGCAGTTGTTGCTGAAATTTCTGTTGGTCTACTTGATCGTGGTTTGGTTTCCCTGATTTTCCACTTCTTGATTAGAGAAGGCATTAGGTCCTTGGATATCTTTTTATATCCCTTTCCTGTTTTGTACAGCACAGTTACGTTTTCCTGCAGATCCTTTGACAATTCTATTGCTTTTCCTATGTCTCAGACACCAGAAACATCAATGCAGCACTGGATGGAAGATGCAAGGGTCTGTCAGTAGCACAGAAACTCACTGACCTTTTATACACACTCACTGATTACAAGCAAACAGATCACAGGTGAGGATAGTTACCTTTAGGAGCCATTGAAACCTATTTGTGTCAACTTGTGTGCATGTAATCAGGCCAAAATCACCAGAGTATGTAAACTTGTGATCAGGGTCATTTGGGTAGTTTCTGTTATTATGATTTAAAAAGTGTAAACACAGTTGTTTGACAATAAATGGCTTCACCCAACCACGAACCAGTGAAAAAAAAAGTTTTTGTATTATCATGATATCTTTGAAAAATGCCCCCCCCCCCAAAAAAAAAAAAATTCTGCCAGGTTATGTAAACTTATGAACACAACTGCAAAAAGCGGATGTGTAAAATACATACAGTCGTGGCATTTCTGCTCATGGGAAAAAATGTAGGAGACATGTATAATAGCTGCTGACAGGAGTATATTAGAACTTATATGCAGTTATTGACAGGGCTGAAAAAGTGGAAGTGCCCAGAATAAATGCCCTCGTTGAAGTGACAGACCGCAGGTGAATGTTTTACAGAAGTTTAAGGGCTGATGTCACTGTGTGTTACTGTCCTTAAGCTGTTGTTTTGTAAAGAAAGTACGTTAAAATCAATTTAGCTTCAGCAGCTGTCTTCAGAAATCTGTAATTGTTGTTGATATTAACTAGTTATTGACAGTGGTGGGCACAGTTAACCAAAAAGTTAGCTTCGATAACAGATAATCAGCTAACTGTTATCTTTTCTAAAGCTAACCCGATAAACCACCCAAAAATTTATCGGAAGCTACAGCTAACAGCTAACCGATAACTTCCAGTTTTGTCTCCAGTACTCTTGCAACTACTAACAAGCTGATTTTAAGTTTTAACACCACAATCACTTCTGGTAGTATCAAAGGCGACAACAGACCCAAACAATGAGTCAGCACTTCTGTCCTTGTGCATCCTGCCCCCTGCTGGAAGCTCCTGTTTATTACACAGCTTCTGGCAACAAAGCAGTTGAGAGGAACAGCAAAGCTCAACTCTCTACTCAATAACAGTGGTGCCGTGAGGCAGAGGTCTTGGAAAATAAAGCAGTGTTGACTTATGGTTTGGTTTATAAATAAAATTAATACTGATAGAATAACTCCATTAATGTCACTTCTGTCATTTGTACAAAGTTAAAATATAACATATATCTTTTAATGCTGAATAATGCACTAATTTACGTCCTGGTCGCGGCACACTGGACCAGCTCTACACCCTCCATCGGGTGCTCGAGGGTTCATGGGAGTTCGCTCAACCAGTCCACATGTGTTTTGTGGATCGGGAGAACGCATTTGCCCGTGTCCCTCGAGGCAACCTGTGGGGGGTGCTCCGGGAGTACGGGGTCTGGGGTCCTTTGTTAAGGGCTATCCGGTCCCTGTATGACCACAGCAGGAGCTTGGTTCACATTGCTGGTAGTAAGTCAAGCCTGTTTCCAGTGCACGTTGGCCTCTGCCAGGGCTGCTCTTTGTCACTGGTTCTGTTCATTGACAGAATTTCTAGGTGCAGTCAGGGTGTAGAGGGGGTCCGGTTTGGGAACCACAGAATCTCGTCTCTGCTGTTTGCAGATGATGTGGTTTGTTGGCTTCATCAAATCAGGACCTTCAGCATGCACTGGGGCGGTTTGCAGCCGAGTGTGAAGCGTCCGGGATGAAGATCAGCACCTCCAAATCCGAGGCCATGGTTCTCGACCGGAAAAAGGCGCTTTGCTCTCTTCAGGTCGGTGGAGTGTCCTTGCCTCAAGTGGAGGAGTTTAAGTATCTCGGGGTCTTGTTCACGAGAGAGGGACGGATGGAGCGTGAGATTGACAGACGGATTGGTGCAGCATCTGCAGTGATGCGGTCGGTGTATCGGACTGTCGTGGTGAAGAGAGAGCTGAGCAGGGGCAAAGCTCTTGATTTACTGATCGATCTACGTTCCGATCCTCACCTATGGTCATGAGATTTGGCTCATGACCGAAAGAACAAGATAGTGAGTACAAATGGCCGAGATGAGTTTTCCCCCGCAGGGTGGCTGGGCGCTCCCTTAGAGATAGGGTGAGGAGCTCGGTCACTCAGGAGGAGCTCGGAGTTGAGCCACTGCTCCTCCACGTTGAAAGGAGCCAGCTGAGGTGGCTCGGGTATCTTTTTTGGATGCCCCAGGACGCCTTGTTGGAGAGGTGTTCCGGGCACGTCCCATCGGGAGGAGGCCCCGGAGAAGACCCAGGACAAGCTGGAGGGACTACGTTTCACCCTGAGGAGCTGGGGGAGGTGTGTGTGGATCGGGAGGTCTGGGCAGCTTTGCTTGAGTTGCTGCTCTGTGACCGGACCTCGGATGAAGCGGAAGAAAATGGATGGATGGATGAATGGAATGCACTAATTCTTAAGTTTTGTAACAGACAGACAGATGGCAAAGGATTATGGGTAAAATGTGCCTCCGCTAACACTAAACCAACACGTTAATGTGAGGTGTGTTGGTGTTTACAGATAAATGTGCTTTTGTAAAATATGCCATTTTTTTACTTGTAAAAAAAAAAAAAGGAATTTTCAAAAAAAAAAAAGCCAGGTTGTAATTAGATAACCGTCAGATATATATTACTCTGGAACAAAGATGACAGACAGTGTTTGACATAGGCAGGACCCTAATAGCAAACAGGAATCGATTTCAGTGATTCCAATTGACAATAATGGAGGAGCAACGTGAGCTTCTTCTGGCATTTTTACATAAAACAAACACAATAACAACACCTATAAACCTGGAGAATATATTCATGAGAGTTTTATTCACAATATACAAAGAGTTTAATGCTGTTGTCTATGTGGAGCCTGATCAGAGCATCTCAAATGCATTTCTTCTGTCGTGAATGTACTGAGTTACCCATAATGCACCTGGGCACAGCATGCCCACACTAAAACCTTCAAAATTAGTGCATTACTTTAAAACTAAAACATATATCTGATATTTTCACTTGATAAAACTTCACACGTGATGTTAATTTAAATAACTTGCCCGAAATTAGTTTGGTAAAATTTTTAACCATAAGTTAAAACTGTATACCTCTGGATGACTTGAGTGATATTGCCAGCGTTGGAAACCATTCGGAAGATTCAGACAGCTTTCGGTGGCTTTTCAGTCGAGTGAGTATCCGAGAAATTGTGTAACAGCTGGGCATGTCACAACTTGTCCTGTGAGACTTCCAACACAGACGTGCTTTTTGTTGTGTGCCATTGCGGCTCCATCCCGACACGCGAATTCCTCCGCATGTCTTTTATTACAAAATCTCCTGTAACAGTGGAATGTGCCGCAAAAGTGCTGATGTCCACCTCTTCTGCAATTTCTTTGGTAGTCAGACGACGTCCCGGATCAACACAGCCTTCACTTTGGAAATGATCTGGTCGTTTCAGCCTGTCGATGGCCACTCGGAGCGTGGCGCGCCCTCCGCCGCTGTGGGCCGTCTTTAATCTGGCTGTAACACTCCTTAATCTGTGTGACGCCCAGAGTATCCTCACCGAAAGCCATCTGAATCTTCCGAATGGTTTCCACCTGGCTGTCTCTCACAGTTTCTGGAAAAATTTGATTCAGCACTGCTCCAATCGCTCAGCCATTTTCCTGACAATGAAAATCCGATGAGGGGGGTGGACCAGTGCTCACTCAAAGCCTGCCCACAGGCGAATGACGCAACCAACAGGCGTGAAAAAACTCACGCATGCGCACGAAGGTTCAAGCTTGGCTGATGCAAGTGCACATGATTCAAATCCATATAGTTTTTTAAAAAAGAAAAAGGTTGGATAGTTTTCTAACAGACCTCGTATATGCAACATTTGTTCATTTGGTGTCCTACTTCTCACAGGTCCTTTGATTTCCACTAAACTTGGTATGTGAATATATATCCACTCCAGAACTGCCCTTAAAGGGTTTGTTTTGCCAAAGATCACGGTCATTGGACAAAAATTTGCACACATATGTCGGTGGATTCTGGAATTTCCCAGGTGAGGTCAAATTTATGTTACCATTGAGGCCAAAGTTATGTCTGCGTGTTTGTTTGATGGCTGACTCCTCCCATGTCCTTTTGGTGATTTATAACAAACAGCATGTCAGTGATAGTTGATCCCAAAATTGCCCCTGATAGAATTAATTTTGGTAAAGGTCAAGGTCAAGGAATTAGATATTTTAAAAAACCCCAATTTGAATCAAACTATGGGAATTTACCCTTTCAAGGTCAGCCAGAGGTCATTCATTTGGTTAGGTCAAGGTCACTGGGGTTAAATGTCAGATTCCTGCAGCCTTAACTGTCTTCATGTCCATGGATATTATTGTCTAGTCAAGAAAATCAGTCTTATTTTCTAGTCGTGTGTTTAAAAGAAAGAGTCCCCACAAGGTCATAATCCACTTGAATGCAGGTGTAATATTCATGAAATGTACAGCTTTTTAAAAGTCGTCATACACATTTTTGCCATAATGTACTTGGACAGGTAATTTCAGAGCTGTAAAGTGGCGTGATTCATCAGCTGACTTTGGCTCGACTGAAAGAAGCTGCAGGTTTCAAGCTGTCATCGGCCTCACAGAGGATTAAAAGTGTGAGATGTAATAACAGCCACGGGTGGGTCAGCGTTTTATCATGTAAAGCAGTCCCAAAATATATCGCCAAACCTGAGAAAGGAAAGATTTATCAAAATGCAAACATTACAAACCAGTATTTCAAGTGATACCAGGGAATAGAATATTTCCTGTAAAACAAAATTGTAATTGTATTTATTTTTTTAATGTAACTTTATTACTTTATGCTGAATTACAAGCTGTGTTCACTTAAAATAAGCAACAACATGTAACAGGTTAGTAACGCGTTACTCTAATCTCACCACTTTTTTTAGTAACGAGTAATCTAACGCGTTAATCTTTCCAAATCAGTAATCAGATTAAAGTTACTTCTCCAAGTCACTGTGCGTTACTCTTATTTTTGCATTGTGGGTCGATAGCAGCATTAAACTTGGTCCGTGGGCAGGAGGTCAGGGTTCAACTGAACTGCCCACTTTAAGCGAGCCGTGAGCTTTTCATCTGCAGTTTTCTGCAACAGATACAATTCAATTCAATTCTGTTTATTCGCCAGACACTTGTCCAAACCCACATAATACTGATAGTACAAAAAAAAAAAAAAAAATCAAGACAGACCAGGACAATCAAACAGAAACAACATAAAAAAGAACAAAATAAAATAATTAAAATATATACAGACTTTTTATCCAGTGCGCTCTCAGCCTGGATGTATACCTTGCGCTACTCACAGTTGGATTTGAGAGTGCCACCATGATATTATTGGAAGAATCATCCAGGCGTTGTATGAACTTGTGCATTAAATTTCTTAAAAGTGCATGAAGTGTGCTTACTCCTACAGACACAAACAACTGGCTCACACTCCCTCATCATCATTCATATCATCTGTAATACAGTGCCTTAAGTATTTTATCTTTTTGCAAACATCAAGAGGATTATTAGACAGTCTGAACACAGGAAATTTGAGACTTTTATCCTGTTTAGTTCTACATATTAGAACAGCGCTTTTGCTGGAATTATACTTTATGTCAAATTGCAAACCATAGTCAGAACATACATTAAGAAGCTGTTGCAGCCCAGCACTACTTGGACTAAAGGTCACAAGGTCAAGATGATTGACTAGTACACCACCAATCATACAACCTGTGTTACAGTTATTCAAGCGTCTAGACAACTCGTCCATATACAGATTAAATAAAACTGGAGACAAAATGCCACCCTGCCTAACTCCACTGGTCACACTAAAAGGGTCAGATATACTACCCCCCACTTGATGTGCATTTTCTGGTGTGCATACCAATAGGCAAGTACCCTCACAATGTATCCAGGCAACCCTCCTTGCTTTAATTTAATAAATATCTTTTTGTGATTCACTCGATCAAATGCCTTGGAACCATCTATAAAACACATTAAAACAGTTGAATTTTTAGATTTATACAAGTTCGCTATTTCTTTTAAAGCATAAATACACATATCTGTGCCATGCTTTGGCTTGAACCCAAACTGATTGTCAAGGGAAGAGATATATACATTCACTCTGTCAAGGAGAATTCTTTCCATCACCTTTGACAGTATACTGGCCAGTGCAATAGATCGATAATTGTCCAGACAGCCAACCTTTCCCATTTTGTCCTTAATCAATCAATCAATCAATCAATTTTTTTATATAGCGCCAAATCACAACAAACAGTTGCCCCAAGGCGCTTTATATTGTAAGGCAAGACCATACAATAATTATGTAAAACCCCAACGGTCAAAACGACCCCCTGTGAGCAAGCACTTGGCTACAGTGGGAAGGAAAAACTCCCTTTTAACAGGAAGAAACCTCCAGCAGAACCAGGCTCAGGGAGGGGCAGTCTTCTGCTGGGACTGGTTGGGGCTGAGGGAGAGAACCAGGAAAAAGACATGCTGTGGAGGGGAGCAGAGATCGATCACTAATGATTAAATGCAGAGTGGTGCATACAGAGCAAAAAGAGAAAGAAACAGTGCATCATGGGAACCCCCCAGCAGTCTAAGTCTATAGCAGCATAACTAAGGGATGGTTCAGGGTCACCTGATCCAGCCCTAACTATAAGCTTTAGCAAAAAGGAAAGTTTTAAGCCTAATCTTAAAAGTAGAGAGGGTGTCTGTCTCCCTGATCTGAATTGGGAGCTGGTTCCACAGGAGAGGAGCCTGAAAGCTGAAGGCTCTGCCTCCCATTCTACTCTTACAAACCCTAGGAACTACAAGTAAGCCTGCAGTCTGAGAGCGAAGTGCTCTATTGGGGTGATATGGTACTATGAGGTCCCTAAGATAAGATGGGACCTGATTATTCAAAACCTTATAAGTAAGAAGAAGAATTTTAAATTCTATTCTAGAATTAACAGGAAGCCAATGAAGAGAGGCCAATATGGGTGAGATATGCTCTCTCCTTCTAGTCCCCGTCAGTACTCTAGCTGCAGCATTTTGAATTAACTGAAGGCTTTTAGGGAACTTTTAGGACAACCTGATAATAATGAATTACAATAGTCCAGCCTAGAGGAAATAAATGCATGAATTAGTTTTTCAGCATCACTCTGAGACAAGACCTTTCTGATTTTAGAGATATTGCGTAAATGCAAAAAAGCAGTCCTACATATTTGTTTAATATGCGCTTTGAATGACAGATTTGTGGGGCCAAGTACAATAACTTCAGTTTTATCTGAGTTTAAAAGCAGGAAATTAGAGGTCATCCATGTCTTTATGTCTGTAAGACAATCCTGCAGTTTAGCTAATTGGTGTGTGTCCTCTGGCTTCATGGATAGATAAAGCTGGGTATCATCTGCGTAACAGTGAAATTTAAGCAATACCGTCTAATAATACTGCCTAAGGGAAGCATGTATAAAGTGAATAAAATTGGTCCTAGCACAGAACCTTGTGGAACTCCATAATTAACTTTAGTCTGTGAAGAAGATTCCCCATTTACATGAACAAATTGTAATCTATTAGACAAATATGATTCAAACCACCGCAGCGCAGTGCCTTTAATACCTATGGCATGCTCTAATCTCTGTAATAAAATTTTAATGGTCAACAGTATCAAAAGCAGCACTGAGGTCTAACAGAACAAGCACAGAGATGAGTCCACTGTCCGAGGCCATAAGAAGATCATTTGTAACCTTCACTAATGCTGTTTCTGTACTATGATGAATTCTAAAACCTGACTGAAACTCTTCAAATAGACCATTCCTCTGCAGATGATCAGTTAGCTGTTTTACAACTACCCTTTCAAGAATTTTTGAGAGAAAAGGAAGGTTGGAGATTGGTCTATAATTAGCTAAGATAGCTGGGTCAAGTGATGGCTTTTTAAGTAATGGTTTAATTACTGCCACCTTAAAAGCCTGTGGTACATAGTCAACTAACAAAGATAGATTGATCATATTTAAGATCGAAGCATTAAATAATGGTAGGGCTTCCTTGAGCAGCCTGGTAGGAATGGGGTCTAATAAACATGTTGATGGTTTGGAAGAAGTAACTAATGAAAATAACTCAGACAGAACAATCGGAGAGAAAGAGTCTAACCAAATACCGGCATCACTGAAAGCAGCCAAAGATAACGATACGTCTTTGGGATGGTTATGAGTAATTTTTTCTCTAATAGTTAAAATTTTGTTAGCAAAGAAAGTCATGAAGTCATTACTAGTTAAAGTTAATGGAATACTCAGCTCAATAGAGCTCTGACTCTTTGTCAGCCTGGCTACAGTGCTGAAAAGAAACCTGGGGTTGTTCTTATTTTCTTCAATTAGTGATGAGTAGAAAGATGTCCTAGCTTTACGGAGTGCTTTTTTATAGAGCAACAGACTCTTTTTCCAGGCTAAGTGAAGATCTTCTAAATTAGTGAGACGCCATTTCCTCTCCAACTTACGGGTTATCTGCTTTAAGCTACGAGTTTGTGAGTTATACCACGGAGTCAGGCACTTCTGATTTAAAGCTCTCTTTTTTAGAGGAGCTACAGCATCCAAAGTTGTCTTCAATGAGGATGTAAAACTATTGACGAGATACTCTATCTCACTTACAGAGTTTAGGTAGCTACTCTGCACTGTGTTGGTATATGGCATTAGAGAACATAAAGAAGGAATCATATCCTTAAACCTAGTTACAGCGCTTTCTGAAAGACTTCTAGTGTAATGAAACTTATTCCCCACTGCTGGGTAGTCCATCAGAGTAAATGTAAATGTTATTAAGAAATGATCAGACAGAAGGGAGTTTTCAGGGAATACTGTTAAGTCTTCTATTTCCATACCATAAGTCAGAACAAGATCTAAGATATGATTAAAGTGGTGGGTGGACTCATTTACTTTTTGAGCAAAGCCAATAGAGTCTAATAATAGATTAAATGCAGTGTTGAGGCTGTCATTCTCAGCATCTGTGTGGATGTTAAAATCGGCCACTATAATTATCTTATCTGAACTAAGCACTAAGTCAGACAAAAGGTCTGAAAATTCACAGAGAAACTCACAGTAACGACCAGGTGGACGATAGATAATAACAAATAAAACTGGTTTTTGGGACTTCCAATTTGGATGGACAAGACTAAGAGTCAAGCTTTCAAATGAATTAAAGCTCTGTCTGGGTTTTTGATTAATTAATAAGCTGGAATGGAAGATTGCTGCTAATCCTCTGCCCCGGCCCGTGCTACGAGCATTCTGACAGTTAGTGTGACTCGGGGGTGTTGACTCATTTAAACTAACATATTCATCCTGCTGTAACCAGGTTTCTGTTAGGCAGAATAAATCAATATGTTGATCAATTATTATATCATTTACTAACAGGGACTTAGAAGAGAGAGACCTAATGTTTAATAGACCACATTTAACTGTTTTAGTCTGTGGTGCAGTTGAAGGTGCTATATTATTTTTTCTTTTTAAATTTTTATGCTTAAATAGATTTTTGCTGGTTATTGGTGGTCTGGGAGCAGGCACCGTCTCTACGGGGATGGGGTAATGAGGGGATGGCAAGGGAAGAGAAGCTGCAGAGAGGTGTGTAAGACTACAACTCTGCTTAATGACCGGTACAAGCAGAATGGATAGCATATGATCTGGCAATATGCCATGTGTCATCAGTCCAGTAAAATTGAGTGCTAGAAGAACGGAAAGCCTCTGACTGCCGTGTTTCAGATGTTCCGCACTTATGAAGTCCATGCCACATGCTTTACTATTGGGTAATTTCTGTATAGCCTCATACACCTCATGTGTCAGGATTGTCATTGATTCATCATGGGTCACAGAATCCTCCACATACGGGTCATATTGTAAACAGTTAAAAATAGAACTAAAATGTTTTCTCCATAGTTCAACAATATTATCTTCACCAGAAAGTCCTTCAACAGTACAAGGAAGGGAAGATTTACAGTTATTGAGGAACCGCACCTCTTTCCAAAAGTCAGTAATACTGTTACCCATCATTTTACTAGCCATAGAGTCGGCCCTCATGGCTTGCTCTTTTCTAGAGATAAAACAAACAGCGTACTTATATCTGGCATTAGCCAGCTTTTTACTCTCAAGCTCTGGGCCCTGCCTAGGTCTCCCAGCCAGGACCCACAGCTTATATGTTTCCCGGGCTTCAGCATGATATGGAGCCACATGTTCATGCCATCCAGGTCTTACTTTATTTTCCCTGATTCTCTTGTTTTTAGCAAGCGGTTTTCCAGCTTCATACAGAGCAGCCACTACAGCATCATACATGGCACATAGGTCATTCTTGTGTTCTTTATTTTGACAGTGAACATCTTTACACAAAATGGCTTCTTTGGGGAGATGAATATTATTCAGGTATTGTACTGTGTGTGTTTGATATGTTACCAAGTCCTCGTCAGAAAGAGTTGAGCAGTCTATTTTAGTAGACACATTACCTCTAACATTATCAATGTTGGTAATTACAGATGGCAATTCTGCAACATTAATAGTGAAGGCCAAAGGTATGTGATCTGTTAGCGCTACCCCATATTTAATATCCATTTTCTCAATGGCAGCATGACCATCAGCTGTACTGAAACAATGGTCAAGCCATGATGTAGTGTGCCACGCTTCACTTATGTATGTATAACTGTCTATAGGCAACAATACTTTACTTGATAGAGTGAAGTTATTATCATCACAGAAGCAGGTCAGATGATGAGCAAATAGTGAACTGCTGTCAGAGATATCAGAGTTCATATCCCCAACCACATATACACTGCAGCTGCTATTATCTTGAATAAAAGCATTAATAAAGGCCAGTCTATTCAGATACTCAACCTCATTTTCACTGGACTCATATGGAGTATAAACATTTAAAACAATAAAGTTATTACATTTGTGAATATATTGCAAACCAATACACCACCAAGCTTTACTGGCTTTATCACAGCATCAAGCTTTTTGTCCCAGAGAACAGCCCCCCCCCCCCCCCCCCCCCCCCCCAGAGATTCGGCCTCTGACAATAGCTTTGCTGAGGTCAGTTGTTGATTCTCCCACTCCAAGAAAATTTGGATCAAGAGTGTTTAATTTATCCAAATCTTGTTTAGCAGTAAAAGTCTCTTGCAAACATAAAATGTCACATTCTGCCAGTAGACTGTCCACAGCAGAACGCTGAGCTTTATCTCCATCACTCTGCCCTAGCCGTAGGCCACGGCAGTTGTAGGATATCACCCGAATTGACGTTTCCATAACGACTAGCTGTCACTGACCGCGGTGGGCACTTTGCGTGGCTCATAATAACGCCTTATCAGAGCTCCTTCAGGCCAGAGTTCAGGGTTATACATTTCACCAACATTGTTGCATTGAGCAGTGACTTTAAAAGAGCTAACCCTGCTGCTATGTGCATTGTCAATTTTCTGACAGGTGACAATTCTGTTCAGTTTACATTTAAGGTACTCAGCAAGTGTGTCTGCATCAAGGTCTGTGGAAAATTTTGTCGCAAACACATTCACTATTTTAGTCTTCACAGTTTTGATGGTACTGACACTTCCAGTGCCGACTATGGATGCAGGGCCAGGTCTTTTACGCACCACAGAAGTGGAAGCATGCCCATCCAGAGCTGTAGAGACAGCAGCCTTTGTTTTTGGCTGGACCAAAACCGGCTTACCCTTTTCACATTGGTACTCCATCGCGGGGATCCACTGGAAGCCACTGATCCAGCAGCATGGCTCCTCATAGCTACAACCACGGCAATAGACTCATCTCCATCACACTGCACCGGTGCGGTACAGCGCACTACGTCACCTGTCGCATTCAGGTCTGCGAAGCCAACGGCGCCTTGATGTAGGTCCTCATGCAGCACATCACCACTTCTCACACCCGACGGCGACGTCAATGGCTCCATCGCGCACACTGTGTCTCCCGTCGCCTTCAGGTCCGCGGCTCCCAGCACATGCTGCGTATTGCCTCCTCCCACCCCCAGCAGTGACGGCTCCATCACGCTCCCCGGGCCACGGCGAGAGGCCTTGTCAGGCCCCGGAGCAAACACCGCAGCAGCACTTGTTGTCGGGTTAGCAGATCGGCACTCCAATACTGTCACTCGCCTGTTGATCTCCGCTGTTTCAGCACGAACAGTTTCACAAACACCCATCTGAAGCTGGGTGATGTGTTTCAGAGCTCCCACTTCCGCACATAGCTGCTTCATTCTCCGAAGCAAATAGGAAACATCTAGGCTCGAGAATGTCACCGGCGGCAGCTCATCCAAATAGTGAGACACAAATCTGGGGATATCCTCCCCCCGTTCATTTAAAACTTTGAGGCAGAGTTTTATGTTGTTAGCGTCTCTGTTTTGTCCTTTGTGCGCAATGCATCACTGTAAAGTCCCCGGACAGACTTCAAAGAGAACTTTCTTGGAGGCTTCAATCGCATCTGAGTCAAAAGTGTTTGTAGCCAACAGCACAATTTCTTCCTGGCTTAGAGTTTTGATTTTCACAGCAAGAAAATTTAAAAGTTCGTCCTCCACTATGACTTTGCCGTTGTCTGTTTTAAAAATCTCTGGTTTTAATCATCGGCGTTTGAAAGCAGGAGCCCCCAAATTAGAGCAACCAGCCGTATCCGCCATATTGAAACAAAAAACCCGTTCGATAGTCAATACAATTTTATATATCAATATGATATGACTCGTCCTCACCTCTTAAAGCGCGGCAACAACAGCACACCTGCACTTAGCTTTACAAAGACATTTTTATGCTTTTTTTCTCCTTTATTAAGAATTCTGAGCTGAGCCACTCCGTATCTGCTCGCTAAAAACAGCTGATCCACGAGGCGTCAACAACTAACACTATTTTCCACTCAAATGCACCTAAACTCTCTTTCTGAGGACCACATGATGTGAAAACGCAATAAAACTTTCTTACCTGTAAATCTGGTCCTGTTTTCTGCATAAATAAATGTTATCCATTCTTTGTGCTCAAACGCCAAAGCAGGGGCGAATCCAGATGGAATGGGGGCGTGGGGCAGGGATGTGCTCCCACCCCCACAACACCCCTAGATTAAAGGTACAGTTTTGAAGCCTTTTTGTTTACTACAACTACTAATACTAATAATAATAATTTAATTTAATGACAAGTAAAATGTTTAGAGAGAATTTAAATGTTAGAATGAATTTAATAGTTACATTTATAAACAATGTAGGTTAGAAATTGCAAGTTTTACTGTTACAGTGCTGTCAGCAGTTAAATATGAGGTCAATAAAGAGGTCTTTATTTTACTTTTTTATAAAACAAGTATTTATTTTCATTGAAGTCAAGAAAGGGTGACTATAAAGTGAGTTTTGGCAAAACAGGTATCATTGTCATGTTGAGGTGGCAGAGGGTTGTTGTCGGCAGCTGGGGAAAGTAACTAAAAAAGTAACTAGTAATATAACTTAGTTACTTTTCCAATTGAGTAATCAGCAAAGTAAGTACGTTACTTTTTCAACGAGTAATCAGTAATCAGTAATTGGATTACTTTATCAAAGTAACTGTGGCAACACTGACAGCATGTCACAGAGCTCTGGGGGCCTCGTTCCATTCAACAAAACAAAACCTGCTCTGCTTACTCTACTGTAAATGTCTGAGCTGCAACATTTAGAAAACCACAATACAGACAAACTGGAAAGTGTGTTTGCATGTCCGCTGTCGGAGTCGGCTTCAGTCTCTACCTTGACAGTCACTCGTTAAAAACGATATGCGTTTGTTTGTGTGTCTGGCTCGTTGCCACTGAGAATGGCAGCAGAGCCGCCACGTCTTCCCACAGCCTCACCGCCTGTCTGTCAAAGCACCAGGGGCTCCACTGCTACATTGCAGAGTTTGAACAGAACGTTTTTGAATATTACATGAAGATATGTTTTATATTTTTTCATCTTTTGATGCTACAAAACATTGGCGTACGCACAACAAAGAATGTTCTTTTGAATACAAAAGAAAACAATTATGAACAAAATCTGCAGATGGAGTAAAAATGCCAGGTAAGATCTGTGAGCACGCACCACACAGCGGAGCCATACTGGGTACTGATGGGCAATCACCCAGGTAGACAACTGGTCGATACCCAACTCCCAAAATAACCATCTATCTTCCACACTCAGGTGATACCTGGAACTTCTCTTTGATTTTTCCAGGTGTTTTTGTTCTCAACACTGAGGCAACTGCATGTGAAGGTCAGAGAGACACGCCATATGGCCAAAATGTTGAAGCTGATGATACCTCACAGTGCAAGTGATGCGCCTCATCTTAGTTGTTGTTGTACCTTTCAGGTCTTCCCATTTGTTCGGGGTCACCACAGCAGTTCCAGCATACGAGGTCTGTCCGTAAAGTATCGTACCTTTTTATTTTTTTCAAAAACTATATGGATTTCATTCATACGTTTTTACGTCAGACATGTTTGAACCCTCGTGCGCATGCGTGAGTTTTTCCACGCCTGTCGGTGACGTCATTCGCCTGTGAGCACGCCTTGTGGAAGGAGTGGTCCCGCCCCCTCGTCGGATTTTCATTGTCTGGAAATGGCGGAATGAAAAGGACTTTTTTTCCATCAGAATTTTTTCAGAAGCTGTTAGAGACTGGCACCTGGAAACCATTCGAAAAATTTATCTGGCTTTCAGTGAAAATTTTACAGGCTTCACAGAGAATAAGGACTTTAACTACAGGTTTAAGGACCCCTTTAAAGGACGGTCGGTGATGAAGCGAGACAAAGGAACACCTCCGTTTCAGAGTGTTAGAGGACAAGTTGGGACATGTCCAGCTCTCCACAAGTTCTTTTATACTCACTCAACTGGTAAGCACTGAAAGCCGAGATAGACATGTCCCAACTTGTCCTCTAACACTCCGAAACGGAGGTGTTCCTTTGTCTCGCTTCATCAGCGAATCGGTCATGACGCGCGAAGCCTCCGCGTGGCTTTCCATGACAAAATCTCTTGTTAAAAGTGAAATCTGCCGGAAAATGGCTGATGTCCAGGTCTTGTGATAACCAGAGAAAGAGCACACGACGGTCTCGTATCCACAGAGCCATCAGCTTAGAAATGATCCAGTGGTTTGTGCCGCATCGTCGCAGCTCGCAGCGCGGCACACCGACCGTCCTTTAAAGGGGTCCTTAAACCTGTAGTTAAAGTCCTTATTCTCTGTGAAGCCCGTAAAATTTTCACTGAAAGCCAGATAAATTTTTCGAATGGTTTCCAGGTGCCAGTCTCTAACAGCTTCTGAAAAAATTCTGATGGAAAAAAAGTCCTTTTCATTCCGCCATTTCCAGACAATGAAAATCCGACGAGGGGGCGGGACCACTCCTTCCACAAGGCGTGCTCACAGGCGAATGACGTCACCGACAGGCGTGGAAAAACTCACGCATGCGCACGAGGGTTCAAACATGTCTGACGTAAAAACATATGAATGAAATCCATATAGTTTTTGAAAAAAATAAAAAGGTACGATACTTTACGGACAGCCCTCGTAGATCTGCATTGGGATTTGACACACATTTTACACCGGACACCCTTCTTGATGCAACTCCAGTTTTACATGGAGAAACACACACAGTTCCCGGTCTTCTGAAGAGGTCTCCCATCCAAGTACTAACCAGGACCCACTCTGCTTAGCTTCTGAGATCTGACAGGATCAGACTTACACAGGTCAGACTGGCTGTATATTCCTCATCTTAGTCTCTGTAAGTAACTGCTTGTTTGATACAAAGTCATTCCAGCTGTATCAAGGATCACCTGAAGAGTCGTAGTACCAAAGACATCTAGTAGTCACCTCCGGTCACTGGTTATAGTCCAAGTCTCACAACCATACATTAAGACAGGAAGCACCAGGACCCTAAAGACTTGGACTTTCATTCTACTGCTAAGATATCTGCACCGCCAAACATTCCTGTCTTGACCTCATGACTCTATAAGCTCTTCCCAGGCATCTCTCAGTCTCAAAACCCGAGGACCCAGAGACAGGAATGTCACTGCTGAGATAACTGAGTGTTTCTACAAGTTCAACATTTTCAGCACATACAGATACACTTGTTTTGGCTGAGCCCAGGAGGTTTGGCCATCTGGAGCAGACCTGGGCAAACTGTGGCCCAGGGGCCACATGCGGCCCTTTGCATGTCTCTGGCCGGCCCTCATGAGGTCTGTGATTATTATTACATATATTAAAAATGTCAAGCTTGTGTGTTGCAAATCATTAGAGAGGTTTATTTAGGTATATTTACATATTATTACAATAATAAAAATTACATATAAAAGCTATTAAATAGGTAATTTTTTGTAAAATTTGTAATGGGAGACAGCTGAGTTATCGATGGTGTGGCCCTCGGACATAATTCAGGTTCCCTATGTGGCCCCTTGTAAAACTTAATTGCCCACCCCTGATCTGGAGTCTTAATCCAGCACAAACCCGGACATTCTGACTCATCACTCAGATTCTCAGAATCTGTATTCAGGGCAACCATCAATTTCACAAAGATCACAGCATCATCTGTGAAGTCAAGGCCAGTAAAACATTTCTCATTGACAAAGGCAACTAAGCCACTGGACCCCACAACCCTCCACCCAGTCCATGAAAGCACTGACCAGAGTTGACCATAAAACATGTCAATGTCAATGTCAAATTTATTTATATAGCACATTTAATACAGAAAAACTGCCCAAAGTGCTGCACACACCCCAAAAATAATAATAGTAATAATGAAAAACACAACATGAACAAAATGGCTAAAATGATAATCATAACCAAATCAGGAATCGGCTAGCTTGAGTCAAAAGCCAGAGCAAACAAAAGAGTTTTTAACCAAGACTTGAAGATGTTTAAAGATGGGGCCATACGAACATTCAAAGGGAAGCCCGTTCCAGAGTCTCGGAGCCGCCACTGAAAATGCACGGTCTCCTCTGGTTTTCCGCTGGGATCTTGGCACTTCCAGAGTCAGCTGATTGGGCGATCTCATATTTCGACCTGGAGCATGAACCGACAGAAGCTCAGAGAGGTAGGAGGGAGCCAGTCCATTTAAACATTTGTTTTAAACAATTTCTATTAGAAACACCAGAATTTAATGGAAAGAAGTGAAAGACTCTACCTCCACTCTGCACAACACGCCAAGTATCTGTATAAGGAAAAGGAAAGTTTTAAGCCTAATCTTAAAAGTAGAGAGGGTGTCTGTCTCCCTGATCACCTTGTTGGATGGACAGATAATTTCACTTGACAAGATGACTTGAATGAAGATTGTTAAATCTAGAAATAAGCATGTCGAACACTTAAAATAAGAACTTAACCCTTAAAACGAGATAAAACACTTCTATATCTAAAGATTTTTTTACACTGCAAATTATTTGGTTCTTACCAAGAAAAAAAAACTTTAGATTTAGAAGTGTTAGATAATTTATCTTGTTTAAGGGAGGTGATGGTTTAGTGGTTAATTGTTGGGCTCGAGACCACAGGATCCTCTGTTCAAACCCCAACCTGACCGGAAAATCACTAAGGGCCTTTGGGCAAGTTCCTTAATCCTCAAGTTGCTCCCGGTGTGTAGTGGGTGCCTTGTATGGCAGCAGCCTGACATTGGTGTGTCTGTGTGAATGTGAGGCATATTTGTAAAGCGCTTTGACCGTCTGATGCAGATGGAAAAGCACTATATAAATGCAGTCCATTTAAGGGTTAATTTCTTATCTTGTTTTTAACACCCTTTTTTTTTTTGCAGTGTTCAAAGCAGTTAACCCACCTTAACTAAAAATTCTTTAAACCTTTTCAGAAGACAATCAAAAGCACATTATATGTCAAATATTTAATTTGGACACACATTCTTATTCATCTTGGTGGATGGTAATATTATATTTCTTGTCTGTTTCATTTTTCACTTTGTGCCCATCTCTCTCTCTTTTTTGATGTTTAGATCGATGTCTGAAAACAGTCTGTAGATGTTAATGTGATTTCTGCTTGATATTTGACTGTTTTCCGAAAATCAGCCGGCACAAAATGCTGAGATCAGACGCCAGCAGCGTGCAGTGGGGTGGCGACACTCAGCACAGTAGCTGTCAGAAGGGGACGTATTTGCTTTTCTGTGTTTACTGCACCTTCACCTCCTTCGTGGTGAATAACAAATGAGCCGTAAGAGTTTTATGTCTGCAGGTTTCTTCAGTTTACAGCCTGCACTCCATAATTACAACATGCATGATGGGAAAGTATTAGTAGGCATCCTTACTGCTATGCATATAAACTATTCTTATTGTATTACAGTGACTGTAAGGAGGCCAGCGGTGGAGGTTACAGTAAGCACAGCCTCTCAGTAGTGGAGTGGAAAATACCCACTTAAACCAAGTGAAGCATCTTGATGATCAGTGTCACAGCTGCACAGTAAATGCACAACATGGCACCAAGCTTCAAACTAATCTAAGTCGACTTTTTCCCCCATTTGGCTGTTTCTGGCCATCTGGTTCATCTGTTACTTTGGATGACAGAGTACAAACAGCTTTTCTTTCTTTCGTTCTTTCTCTCTTTTTGTCCTGTCACATCTCATTTTTGCAGAGTTTATATATATTGCCTGTCACTTGCTGCCTACAACCGCAAATCAGCAAACATTGGGACAATATGGAAAATGCAAAAACAAAAAAACACACACACAAAACAAACAAAAAACGCTGCAGTGCTTCTTAAATTTACTTTGCCTTCTCTTTCATCGCAGACCATATGAACCCAAGATAGCTAATATTTTGTGTAGTTAGCTTCATTTCACTTGTGAATATACATCTATTCCTGGATTTTAGGAACCTGCAACACATTACAAAAAAATGGGACGGGGACAATTTAGGGCTAGTAATTAGCTTATTATTATTATTGTTGTTGTTGTTGTTATTGTCATTAATAAGAGTTATTTCAAACAGGTGATGTCACTAGGTGATTGTAATAATGATTTGGTAAAATCCATGGTATCCATGACAGGCTGAGCCTTTGAGGTGCAAAGATGGGCTAAGTATATCCACTTTGTCAACAAATGCATGAGAAAATTATTGAAATGGTTAAAAACAATGGGACGTTGCCTTTAAACATTTCAATAATTTTCTCACGCATAATTTTCTTATGCACAGAAAGATTGGAAGGGATTCACATATTTCTCCCTCTGCAGTGTATATCATTAAACAAGTCAAGGAATCTGGAGGAATTTCAGTGCATAGAGGGAAAGAGTGCAGGCCTAAGCCTATAGTCTCTGATCCCTCAGGTGACACCACATCAAAAAACATTATTCATCAATAGCTGATATAACCGCATGGGCAAAGGAATTTTTATCAAGTGAGGTATGGGAATGAAACATTCTTTGATGCCCTCTCTGTGATTTTCTGCCAGAAAAAAAAGCAATATGGACACAGAGCCTAATGTACAAAAGTGCATTGAGATTTCCGAGCAACATAATGCCGCCTTCAAAATGACATCTTTTCCAGGGATGTACAACTCCTGGCAAAAATTATGGAATCACCGGCCTCGGAGGATGTTCATTCAGTTGTTTAATTTTGTAGAAAAAAAGCAGATCACAGACATGACACAAAACTAAAGTCATTTCAAATGGCAACTTTCTGGCTTTAAGAAACACTATAAGAAATCAAGAAAAAAGATTGTGGCAGTCAGTAATGGTTACTTTTTTAGACCAAGCAGAGGAAAAAAATATGGAATCACTCAATTCTGAGGAATAAATTATGGAATCACCCTGTAAACTTCCTTCCCACTGTAGCCAAGTGCTTGCTCACAGGGGGTCGTTTTGACCGTTGGGGTTTTACATAATTATTGTATGGCCTTGCCTTACAATATAAAGCGCCTTGGGGCAACTGTTTGTTGTGATTTGGCGCTATATAAAAAAATTGATTGATTGATTGAAACTTTCATCCCCAAAACTAACACCTGCATCATATCAGATCTGCTCGTTAGTCTGCATCTAAAAAGGAGTGATCACACCTTGGAGAGCTGTTGCACCAAGTGGACTGACATGAATCATGGCTCCAACACGAGCTATTTCAATTGAAACAAAGGAGAGGATTATCAAACTCTTAAAAGAGAGTAAATCATCACGCAATGTTGCAAAAGATATTGGTTGTTCACAGTCTGCTGTGTCTAAACTCTGGACCAAATACAAACAACATGAGAAGGTTGTTAAAGGCAAACATACTGGTAGACCAAGGAAGACATCAAAGCGTCAAGACAGAAAACTTAAAGCAATATGTCTCAAAAATCGAAAAATGCACAACAAAACAAATGAGGAACGAATGGGAGGAAACTGGAGTCAACGTCTGTGACCGAACTGTAAGAAACCGCCTAAAGGAAATGGGATTTACATACAGAAAAGCTAAACGAAAGCCATCATTAACACCTAAACAGAAAAAAAACAAGGTTACAATGGGCTAAGGAAAAGCAATTGTGGACTGTGGATGACTGGATGAAAGTCATATTCAGTGATGAATCTGGAATCTGCATTGGGCAAGGTGATGATGCTGGAACTTTTGTTTGGTGCCGTTCCAATGAGATTTATAAAGATGACTGCCTGAAGAGAACATGTAAATTTCCACAGTCATTGATGATATGGGGCTGCATGTCATGTAAAGGCACTGGGGAGATGGCTGTCATTACATCATCAATAAATGCACAAGTTTATGTTGATATTTTGGACAATTGAAGGGATGTTTGGGGATGAGGAAATCATTTTTCAAGATGATAATGCATCCTGCCATAGAGCAAAAACTGCGAAAACATTCCTTGCATAAAGACACGTAGGGTCAATGTCAACGAGCAGATCTGATTTGATGCAGGTGTTAGTTTTGAGGATGAAAATTTACAGGGTGATTCCATAATTTTTTCCTCAGAATTGAGTGATTCCATATTTTTTCCTCTGCTTGGTCTAAAAAAGTAACCGTTACTGACTGCCATAATATTTTTTTCTGATTTCTTATAGTGTTTCTTAAAGCCAGAAAGTTGCCATTTGAAATGACTTTAGTTTTGTGTCATGTCTGTGATCTGCTTTTTTTCTACAAAATTAAACAACTGAATGAACATCCTCTGAGGCCGGTGATTCCATAATTTTTGCCAGGGGTTGTACATGCATTTGTCCACAATACAATGCAAAACCACATTCTGCACGTATTCCAAAATGACTCTGGAAGAAGAGGGTATGGACCACTGGTGTTGCCGACCGAACGGTCCCCCTAAAAATCAGTTCCCCTGATAATGCAGTTCACGTATTAACACCTCGTGTCTGCTTCAAACTCAGTGATCATCTGTCTCAGCGACAGATATCTGAAGCTGTTGCACAACAATCATTTCCACATAAATTCAGCATTATTTCATCATAAAAGGCGGCGGAAGCGAGTGCCGCAGCTAAACAAGCTGCTGCTGATGTGTTCACTGTGCGTCGGACATTTTAAAGCATCACAGAATTTCGCCTCGTTTCTGCTTAAAACTGACTTTAGAATGAATTAAGAGGTTTTACTTTATCATCTGATGGTTAATAATCCCATTAATCCATTTGATTGCTTTGAGTGAAAAGACTCCGTCTCAGACGTGCTGCTGTGGTCAAAAATGACGCATGCGCAGATGCAAAAGGCAGACCGATTTTTAGGGGCGGACTGTTCAGTCTGCTACACCGGCAGTTCTGACTTGTCCCCAATACAGAATGTGTGGTGAATTTTGAAACTACAAATGCAGCAACGTGTTTGCAGGAATAATGGGACACAATAACACCTGAAATGTTTCATCACTTGGTGCCCTCTGTGCCAAAACCTCTTCAGTGTTGTGAGACGGCCCAGTCTGAATTTTTTTTCAATTTTTTTACTGTCATGAAATGTAGTGCATTTTTGTGATGCTGTCACCTGTCACTGACAAATTTTAACCCTAATCCTAACCCCAACCACAACTCCAAATGCTCCCCCACCCCACTCCATGTCACCCCAGATTTCGCAATATCATCTCAAAAATCAACTTTATTTCATGACGGTATCACAAATTTGCTCTGAGATAAGGCTGGCTGTGAGAAGAAATGGCAAATGGCAACATTACTTTACAAAGTGTTACAGGAATGGATGTGTATTAATGTAAATGAAATGTAATTGACCACACAAAACATGAAATACCTTGGGTTCATATTGTCTGCGATGAAATAAAGCTTGAAAAAGTAAATAAATGTAAGAATCACTGCATTTTTAAATTTGCATTTCCCAGATTATCTCAACTTTTTCTGATTTAGGGTTATACTTAATCACAAATATTTCTCTCATAAGCTTTAACTTCCAGTGTCAGACCTTTGACAACAGAATATATTTGAATAACAAACAAGTACAAATCAGTTTTCTGTCATCAGCCTGAATTGTGTTTCTTTGGATGAATGCCAGGCTCAGTCATGTCATGATGTGGAGAACATTCTGTCCCAATTATCCAACACAGGAGAAAGCTTCTCTTTATACTCCAATTTAATAACATAAAAAAAAATTTACATTTTACACCAACCTTGATTGTCATTTTTTGCTCTACTTAATAATAACTTTGTATACATCCTTCAGGCCATCCATCTAAACCCGCTTATTCCAGTTAAGGGTTCCCAGACGAAGGCAGGGGGTGCTGTAGCCTACCCCAGCAGTCATTGAAAAGAATTCGAAATTCCATGCTCATAAATCAGACAATGCTGAAAACTAATGCAAAGAATGTTTGAATTCAGTGGTACAAATATTTCATGAGGTGAAAGCTGGAACATACCATTCAATGAAGGATCCTTCAAATGGTGATGCAAGCACCAAATTTGGCACACATACTCCTTAGATATTACTCTTTTAAAAATGCCTGGTACCCACGTGAACTTTCAATAGGCGGCCAAGAAGGGGTCAATTGAAGTATTACACAGGGGTCAAAATTTAAAAATGCTCCAATCATATTGAAAGGTATTCCATATTGTTTGTCTGATCATAAAGATTCCAAAAAGGTATAGTTTGGACTATCTGTGAATGAATGGTCTGGAGTTATGGGGTAAAAACAGCAAGAACAGTGACAAAGGTCAGTTTCAATTTGTACAGGGGTCAAAAGTTCAGGTTGCTCCAATTTTGGTAAAAAGTGATGCAAATTATTAGTTGGGTGAATATGGTTTTAAAAAGGAATAGTTTCCATCATGTATCATGCTTAGTTATCATGTTACAGGGTAGCATATGTCACATGTCATAGAATCCAATGGATGCTGATATTCTTTAACCTTTACTTTGCAAACCAAGCACGCAACACAGTCAAAACTATTCCATTTATTAATCCTAATAGCTCAGCCAGTAATTTGCACCACTTTTTACCAAAATTGGAACAACTTTAACTTTTGACCCCTGTACAAACTGAAATTGACCTTTCTCAGTGTTCTTGCTGTTTTTACCCCATAACTCCAGATCATTCATTCACAGATAGTCCAAACTATACCTTTTTGGAATCTTTATGATCAGACAAATAATATGTAATACCTTTCAATATGATTGGAGCATTTTTAAATTTTGACCCCTGTGTAATACTTCAATTGACCCCTTCTTGGCTGCCTATTGAAAGTTCACGTGGGTACCAGGCATTTTTAAAAGAGTAATGTCTAAGGAGTATGTGTGTCAAATTTGGTGCTTGCATCACCATTTGAAGCATTTTTTCAGTTATCTGCTGCACTAAAGCCTCGTTTTTGCTTAAAATGGCCTCGTTTCTGCTTAAAACTGACTTTAGAATGATTTAAGAGGTTTTACCTTGTCATCTGATTGTTAATAATCCCATTAATCCATTTGATCACTTTGGGTGTAGACAGTCCATCTACAGAGCAGCTGTGCTCCGAAATGATGCATGAGTGGAGGCAGAACGGGGCGGGGGGACCGTTCAGTCGGCGACACCAGTAGAGCTGATTTCACTCTACAACAGAGTGTTTTTACCCTATTTAGACTAGGACACAGCAAAATTTACTGTGTAGAAGAAAGTAATTTATGAGGTTGCTAGAGGTCTGACACATTATTTTATTGACTCATTCCAATTCCAAATGTTAGCAGTACCTTTCTGGAAGTGGTAGCCAGTTTCAGAGGCAAAAAAACGTCCTATTTGGTCCAAATTCTGATACTGTGTGGAACACTAAATACCCGAGATCTTGCATAAGCCAGGAAAAATGTTGGAAAATTGGAAAAATCCCTATCTTTAACATTGAACAAATTTTCAAAAATTCATAACTCTGTCAAAAAAGATTAAATTTCTTTCATATGCGAGAGTGTTATGTAGGATGATATCCTTTGCCGACTGACAAAGTTTGATCTGGATCTGATCCAGATTACAGATTTTGTGGCCATCTAACACTGAAAACTCCATTTAATGTATATTTTACATTATAGCTTAATCAAACACTAACGTGTTGCACGCGGGGCTCCCTGGGTTCTAGATTGGGTAGTGTTTATAAAATAGGTAGCTGACGTTTTTCCAGGGTGGTAATAAATTGTGCAAAGTTTCTATAATGAGTTGGAATGGCATGTGAGTCCAGAATGTTTTTAGAACCTTAGACCTCAGAAATTTTTAGAACTCAACCATTTTATTTATTCATATTCATAATTTTATGTTAATTTACTGTCTTAATGTATTTATAAACTGTTTAGGTTTATTATTATTATTATTATTATTATTATTATCATCAGTGTTATTCACTGTGTCACTCTCATATTTGAAAGCAAGGTGCAGACTGGCACTCACTATCACCTGACAAAGTTTGATCTGGATCTGATCTGGATTGTGTATTTTGTGGACATTTGAATTTTAATATTGAAAAGCTCATTTGATGTACATTTTGCATTACATCTCAATCAAAAGTGCCTGGAGGTGCCAATTTTCTGCCTGTTTGTCTGGCTTTCAGTTATCAGTCAGAAACCAGTCAGAAAGTGTCAAAAGTCATTCTAATCCAATTACATTTTTTCCACAAATCTGATTGGTTAATCGTTTGAGATTTCAGACCGTATAATATCAGTGTAATGGTGGCAAAGTATTTGTCCGTTTCACATTTGGATGTATTACTCTGCACCCTGGCCGATATTCTGACGAGATGTCGCTCCTGTCAAATATCATTCCTGTCCTCTGCGCACGCATGTGCAGTATTGTCAGAACATGGAACTGTTGATTTATGCAATGAGGCTCACAATTCAACAGAACACCGGCCACGCGCTGCTAGCTGTTAGTGCTGTTAGCTGTTAGCGCTGTTAGCTGAGAGCAAGAGAAAGTCGCGTACCGACACTGCTGCCACCGAAATGGGTTAATTTAAGATACCATACGAAAGTATCAATGTGGATTCTGATACAGAATTACCGCTTCACATTTGATGATGGATTTGATGGATTTTCACATTTGAATGATTACTCCACACCGACCGCTGTTGGAGCGACACTGTCTCAGGGTAAGCCTCCCTGACCGAATTACCTACAGAACAATAAACCATGCAAACGATGGAATTGGATTAGAATGGGAATAACCCCTTTGTGTCTGATGATTTGTGGGCATTCATGCTGTTATATGGTCGCAAATATCCATTTTACTTAAAGCTCAATTTGCGACTGTATAACCAGCATGAACGCCTGCAAATTATCAGACACAAGGGGGTTATTCCCTGTTATGACCGGCTCAAGGCCATAACAAAAATGGAGTATGATTCTTGCTTCCGGTGTGAGAGGTCCCGGGTTCAAATCCCGGACGAGCCCCCAGTTTGTTATGACCGGCTCAAAACCATAACAAAAATGGAGACCATGCCGGAGTAGCATGCACAAAATAAGAATTTATTTAACAGAAACAAAGATGAGGTGTGAGTGTCAGCGTCAGTGGTGAAGGCAGGTGTGTGGATGTATTGTGCGTGTATGTGTGTGAAAATGTATGGTATGTAAAATTAAAAAACAAACTCAAAAGTGCATGACGAAGGACCCGGAACCCGGCAGCAGCACATCAGGACCCGAAGCAGCAGAGAGGGAGGAATAATCGGAAGAACAGGCAGAGTTTTATAGTGTGTCCTCCGGAAATGAGCACTCTGCAGACAAAGAAGAGGGCAGAAACAAACACAACCAAATACCCAGCCCACAAGGCCCAGGGCCGTAACATCCCTAAATGACCAATGGGCTGGGAAAATTATCTGAAAAAGAATTCAGAAACCAAAAAAGTTGAAAAAAAAAAACAGACACCACCACAAAATCTTTGATTCAAGTGCATGAACTGAATACATACTCCTGACATTTGATCATTCATTGGTTTGAATTTGGTTTCAATGATCCTTCCGCAGATTCACCTATGGAAACCTTGTTACGACTTTTACTTCCTCTAGATAGTCAAGTTTGATCATCTTCTTGGCGCTCCGCTTGTTGACATTTGTTACCTTAACTAAGATCATTCAAACTCACAATATCTAAACCCCCTGAAAACAAGATTCAATCTTTTATTGTCCTTATTCTCTTCAATCACTTCTCTGTAAAACTCCTCACATTCAGACCGTAATTATCCCTTTTAGCTTCAGTTTTTTCTCTCATTTTCTTTCACACCTTTGTTTCTGATTTCACGTTCTCTGCCTTTTGTCCACCTTTCACCAGCGATATACGTCCTTCTAGCCATCGCTCTTTTCTTCTCATCCCTCTGTCTCCCTCCTTTCAGGCTTTTAATGTCAACCATATTAAAGAGCTTTCCTGGAATGATAAATATTTTATTAGCCCTCTCACTCTCTCTCGCCCTCTTTTTTTGAAGGGTAAATACAAAGAGGAAGTGAAGGAAAAGTTTGTATGTCTGTCTCCCTCTTGACTTCATTTCCATATCTGTGGGTCTGTCTCCCCTCTGCTGTGACCTCTCATCTCCACTCATCCCTTCTTGTCGCTCCTCATCTCTTTGCAGCTCTCCTCTTTGATCCAGTCTCTCCATTTGCCCCCCCCGAGCCACTTCACCATACTGGAAATCCTAAAAAGTCTCCAAAGGAAATCATCTGCTGATGGACATGTCCGTGGAGAAAACAACCATTTCCACAATAATAATAATATAATAATATGACAATAATAATGTGCAATGCTCCAAAATACGACCCTCAGTAGGTGGACAAGTATCTTTGATCAAATTTCCATGTAGCTGAAACGCCTGTAAACGGAGGGCGGTGGTTTGATTTAAAAGTAACTCGTGTGCTGCACTGTTGCTGAAGTGTACATTTAGCCTGCAGGCTCAGAGATGATTGTGTTTCCTGTGCTGTAATAGCTGTCTGTCCTCTGGGACCGCGTGTGCGCTCCATGTCTCTGGAACCCCTCGGCTATTCTGCTGATTGCTCCTCGTTTCTGGAAAAAATGGGTCACCTTATGTGTGCTGCGGCACAACATCTTGTTCTACCTGTGATCAGGTCACCTGACTGTTGTTGATCCGAAAATAAATAAATCATCCACCAGTGATTTGCAAATGGTTTAAGGATGTTTCTTTTAACCCTCAAGCGATTGAGCTATTTTAGCAGCTAATATGATTGGGATTATCTATGACCCCGTTGATTTGATATTGGAATACTAAGTGATTGTTTTAAGGTTCTTCATATTTATTTCACTCTCTAATATATTTGTCCATCATCCTTTTCATTCTCATTCTGGGCATCAAGAATCAGTTTCAGTGCTTGTGCAGCTGTAAATCTTGTTATTCTAGGTCTGTTGGCCACAATAATATTCCTTGCAAAACAGTAAAATATAATGATTAGAGTTGGCAAATTACAAAACTATCTGAAGCTATCATGTCAATAAGATCATAGATCTTTTGGGGGTGACCTCACACAAGTTTGGATTACAGTTGCCACACGGATCGGTTGATCCTTGCAAAATTCTATGAACAAATGCAGGAAAAATAGATTGACAAGTACATGGTATGAAACTTTTTCTGATTAAAATTAGACAAATGGTGCACAAAAAAATATATGCCCGGGGTCATGAATGACCCCAGTCGGTTGCTTGAGGATTAAACAACTTTAAAGGGGGTTGAGTTATGGGTCTTCTCAAAAATGCTCCAAAGATGGTGCACTTTTGAAATACGAGGTCTGTTAGAAAAGTATCGTACCTTTTTATTTTTTTCAAAAACTATATGGATTTGATTCATATGTTTTTATGTCAGCCAAGCTTGAACCTTCGTGCGCATGCGTGAGTTTTTCCACGCCTGTCGGTTGCATCATTCGCCTGTGGGCAGGCTTTGAGTGAGCACTGGTCCACCCCTCTCGTCGTTGTTTCATTGCGAGGAAATGGCGGAATGATTTGGGCTTTTTTGGCATCAGAATTTTTTTCAGAAACTGTTAGAGACTGGCAGCTGGAAACCATTCGAAAAATTTATCTGGCTTTCGGTGAAAATTTTACGGGCTTCACAGAGAATAAGGAGTGTTACTACAGCTTTAAGGACGGCCCACAATGGCGCACGGCTCGCTGCGCTCCGAGCCGCCATCGAGAGGCAGAAACCACCAGATCATTTCTAAACGGATGGCTGTGTGGAGCCGGCACCGTTGTGTGCAGTTTCTGTGGTTATCACAAGAGCTGGACATCAGCCATTTTCCGGCAGATTTCACTTTTAACAAGAAATTTTGTCATGGAAAGCCACGCGGAGGCTTCGCGCGTCACGACCGATTCGCTGATGAATCAAGACAAAGGAACACCTCCGTTTCGGAGTGTTAGAGGACAAGTTGGGACATGCCTATCTCGGCTTTCAATGCTTACCAGTCGAGTGAGTATAAGAGAAATTGTGGAGAGCTGGGCAAAGAGACCAGATAGACAGGAGACGGAGACAAGAAGAAGAGGAGTGTCTCTCCCTTATTTAGCAGGAGTAGGGGAAAAACTACAGAGGATCTTCAGACAGCACAAAATCCCAGTTTACTTTAAACCAGTTAACACCTTGAGACAGAAATTAGTTTACCCTAAGGACAGGATCCGTAGTTACAAACAGAGCAATGTAGTGTATTCTATCAGATGTACACTACATAGGTGAGACTAAGCAACCTTTACACAAAAGGCTATATCAACACTGCAGAGAGGGCGCAAATGGACCTCAGTCTGCAGTTCATCTCCACCTGGAAGACGCTAACCACATGTTTGAGGACAAGGAAGTTAAAATCTTAGCCAGAGAGAAGAAATGGTTTGAGAGAGGTGTCAAGGAAGCATTCTATGTGAAACAGTTGAAACCCAGCCTTAACCGGGGAGGAGGTCTGAGACATGCTTTGCCCCCTGTTTACAATGGGGTACTCAGGTCAAAGTAGTTTCAGTCTTTTGTTCATGGTAATGAGTCATTCACGTCATCAGGAGAGTCATCAAGGGAGCCATCAGGAGAGGCTTCCGTCCCATCATCAGGAGGGACAGCTGCCCTGTCATTTGGAGGGTGCTAACTAGAGCACAATAGGTGCTAATTAGAGCTATTGTTTAGTCACTAGCCTATAGCAGTTGGCCTCTCGGTAGGAGGAGTCTGGTTAGGTTTAAAAAACTCTAGCTTTTGTTGGCTTCTGTTTATTCTTCTCTACAAGAGTCAAGACAGAAGTCAGACTACAAGAGCAAGAATTTTAGCTGAGTAAGCTTCTGCGATTTGAAGCAAAACGTCCTTGTGTCAAGCAACCCAGTCCAGTCGAAGATTCAAGCTTCTCTACTATGGAAACCACCTGGACAACTGAGAGCCTACACAGAAACACCCATTTCAAGGGCATGTCCTCTTCAGCATAAGGCAACATGACCTCTTCAAGTATTTTGACATATCCAAACTGATCCATGATACCTGGTATGCGATATATAGGCCCAACACCATAGTAGGAGAAACATGCCCATATCATGCTTGCACCACCATGCTTCATTGTCTTCACTGTGAACTGTGGCTTGAATTCAGAGTTTGGGGGTCGTCTCACAAACTGTCTGCGGCCCTTGGACCCAAAAAGAACAATTTTACTCTCATCAGTCCACAAAATATTCCTCCATTTCTCTTTAGGCCAGTTGATGTGTTCTTTGGCAAATTGTAACCTCTTCTGCACATGTCTTTTACTTAACAGAGGGACTTTGCGGGGGATTCTTGCAAATAAATTAGCTTCACACAGGCATCTTCTAACTGTCACAGCACTTACAGGTAACTCCAGACTGTTTTTGATCATCCTGGAGCTGATCAATGGGTGAGCCTTTGCCATTCTGGTTATTCTTCTATCCATTTTGATGGTTGTTTTCCATTTTCTTCCACGCGTCTCTGGTTTTTTGTCCATTTTAAAGCATTGGAGATCATTGTAGATGAACAGCCTATAATTTTTTGCACCTGCGTATAAGTTTTCCCCTCTCCAATCAACTTTTTAATCAAACTACGCTGTTCTTCTGAACAATGTCTTGAACGTCCCATTTTCCTCAGGCTTTCAAAGAGAAAAGCATGTTCAACAGGTGCTGGCTTCATTCTTAAATAAATAAATAAATTGGTCTTCTTGGATTTGTGAGAATCTACTGAATCTACTGGTACCTTGTTTCCCATGTAACAATAAGAAATAACATCAAAACCTGGATTAATCTTTTTAGTCACATAGCACTACTATTATTCTGAACACTACTGTATATTATTGCTACACAGATCATGCAATTTTTTTCATGGGCCTGTTGCTTTAAATGGAAAGGAACTGCTACCCCCACAGGTCGTCTCAATGTCTCTCTCCTGCGTGTCACACTGAGGCCAGGCTGGGTCAGTGGGTGTATCAACTTGTTGGACATATGACACTGACGTCTATGTCAAACTTCAGGTCTAAATTTGGCTTTCTGTGTATAATATAAAAATATAACGCAATGCTAAAATTCCCTCGGTGATATGGGCATGTAATCGTTGAAAGAGTGTGTAGAATGGATGTGACCTTTTGACCCCTTACAATAGGTCCAGGTTAGCCCTCTTTGAACTTGTCCAAGGTCTGTGTCCCAAGAATGTTCCCTGTGAATTTGAAGACCTTGGCAGTAATAGGACTGGACTTATGCTGAGCACAGACAGATGGACGGACAGACGGACGCAAAGTCTTCGCTATAGCTGATGGCTATATAAGACAATGATAAAATGTAGTTTTGCAAAACCGCTGAGCCTCGACAGTGACCGCTCCCCAAGTCAGCACTCACACACCTGTGTGTTAGCTGTGATATCAATCAATCAATCAATCAATCAATTTTTTTTATATAGCGCCAAATCACAACAAACAGTTGCCCCAAGGCGCTTTATATTGTAAGGCAAGGCCATACAATAATGATGTAAAACCCCAACGGTCAAAACGACCCCCTGTGAGCAAGCACTTGGCTACAGTGGGAAGGAAAAACTCCCTTTTAACAGGAAGAAACCTCCAGCAGAACCAGGCTCAGGGAGGGGCAGTCTTCTGCTGGGACTGGTTGGGGCTGAGGGAGAGAACCAGGAAAAAGACATGCTGTGGAGGGGAGCAGAGATCGATCACTAATGATTAAATGCAGAGTGGTGCATACAGAGCAAAAAGAGAAAGAAACAGTGCATCATGGGAACCCCCAGGCAGTCTACATCTATAGCAGCATAACTAAGGGATGGTTCAGGGTCACCTGATCCAGCCCTAACTATAAGCTTTAGCAAAAAGGAAAGTTTTAAGCCTAATCTTAAAAGTAGAGAGGGTGTCTGTCTCCCTGATCTGAATTGGGAGCTGGTTCCACAGGAGAGGAGCCTGAAAGCTGAAGGCTCTGCCTCCCATTCTACTCTTACAAACCCTAGGAACTACAAGTAAGCCTGCAGTCTGAGAGCGAAGCGCTCTATTGGGGTGATATGGTACTATGAGGTCCCTAAGATAAGATGGGACCTGATTATTCAAAACCTTATAAGTAAGAAGAAGAATTTTAAATTCTATTCTAGAATTAACAGGAAGCCAATGAAGAGAGGCCAATATGGGAGGCCAATATATCCATATGCTTATTTCAGTCTCTGCACATTGAAAGGTTCTCTTTTGCATGTTGGTTGGTTGATAATTAGTCTAACCTCATCCATTAATACCTGCACACAAAACCTGGGAGACCACACAGCACTGGAGCTGTTGCCTCCATTTCCCTTCAGTGATCCAGGCTGCAGGGACGTGTGATTGGTATGCTGGCCAGGCCAGGACTAATGACGCGTGGTGCTGCAGCCTCTGGTTAGACGTCACAGACCAGAGGAGACCAGCCAGGCGGCTGTGTACGGAGCTCCACATTGTACTAATTGGTCATCCCCTGAAACATTAAGCATGTCAAAGTGGGTAATGGATCGGCCCAATTAACACGGGCCGCTGATGGTGAACGCACCTGTTTATAAATAAGACATCTTTCATTTACCTCTTAATCTTCTGTGAGGTGTTCCATTTCATTTATAAGCACAGTCCTCCTCCTCATTCTCGGACTATTAATTTAGTGATTATTCTGATTAACGGAGCTGACATCACATTTACACAAACAAAGGGGCTGAAATGATGACTCACAATCCTAACTAGAAAGGCAGTCATTAGAATGCAAACCTTCACAGTAGATGTATAGGCAGTGTAATGGAGGCCAGATTCCTGGACTTGTCCTTTATCAAGCTCCCACAATCAGATCGCCAGCCAGGTCAAACCGTATTCAGCAGCTAGATGGGCTGTTGAGCTCTGCATGACGATTGACTGGATTGGCTCATCCAGATGACAGGATCCCTTGAATGGAATATTGATTTCATCTGATGCCACACTGCAGCAGTTTCTTTAAAGACGAGCAAAGTGCTAGAGCTTGGGCTGCCTTGCCCAGATCTCCTCCCCACATTGCACACCTTCCCCAGAGGTACACCAGTTTCTGGTAAGAGCCATGATATCTCTTGAATGGAATATTAATTGAATCTGCCATCACACTGCCACAGGTGTTACATTTTACACCTGTATTGCACAGGGTTCTATTACAATCACCCTTGATCCAGAAAAAGTGCAAAACGAGATAAAGCAGCTTACTCCAGGCTGGCTGGCTTATAAAGTACATAGCTGGCAAAATGGCTGGCTTATAAAGTGCAGACTTGGCAACCTTCCCAAAAAACAAAAGTAGCGGCACCCGGCTCCACCCTCGGCCAGAATAGCAACAAATGCTTCTTTTCTTGGAGCACAATCGAACTAATTTCAAGCTGTACTCACTCAGAATATAATGTTTAAAGACGTTCAAACATGATTGAAACTGTTAAGACTCCAAACACCCGGAAGTTACCATGCACCAGAGACAGTTTTGTGAACTGAGATGAAATTTTTGAACATTTTGAAAATGTTTCATTGTTGGTGTCAATGATGGCTGTAGCTACTACATATACCAAGTATGCAAGATTGACACAGATGGATCAAGAACTTACTACCATGCTTCAAAACGTGCCCCAATTTGCTATTTGGGATTAAATGGGACGATTGGCATTGGAATAGCCCCATTAAACATTTTTTATTTTATGCTAGTCGGTATTGGTGACTAGCAGGTATACCCGCTGCAAAGCAAGTACACTCCAAGACAATATATCTCTTTGTTAAATAGGATAGGCAATACAGGCAACCTTGCAACCAGATTCCAATAATTCCAATAATTTAAAGCTTTAATATATCCATCCATCCATCCATTTTCTTCTGCTTTATCCGGAGTCGGGTCACGGGGGCAGCAGCTCAAGCAAAGCCGCCCAGACCTCCCGATCCACACACACCTCCTCCAGCTCCTCCGGGGGAACCCCAAGGTGTTCCCAAGCCAGCCGAGAGATGTAGTCCCTCCAGCGTGTCCTGGGTCTTCCCCAGGGCTTCCGCCCAATGGGATGTGCCCGGAACACCTCTCCAGCGAGGCGTCCAGGGGAAAAGATGCCCAAGCAACCTCAACTGACTCCTTTCGACGTGGAGGAGCAGCGGCTCGACTCCGAGCTCCTCCCGAGTGTCCGAGCTCCTCACCCTATCTCTAACGGAGCGCCCAGCCAACCTGCGGAGGAAACTCATCTCGGCCGCTTGTACTCGCGATCTCGTTGTTTCGGTAATGAGCCAAATCTCATGACCATAGGTGAGGATCGGAATGTAGATCGATCGGTAAATCGAGAGCTTTGCCCCCCTACTCAGCTCTCTCTTCACCATGATGGTCCGATACAGCGACCGCATCACTGCAGATGCTGCACCGATCCGTCTATCGATCTCACGCTCCATCCGTCCCTCACTCGTGAACAAGACCCTGAGATACTTAAACTCCTCCACTTGAGGCAAGGACACTCCACCGACCTGAAGAGGGCAAAGCACCTTTTTCCGGTCGAGAACCATGGCCTCGGATTTGGAGGTGCTGATTTTCATCCCGGACGCTTCACACTCAGCTGCAAACCGCCCCAGTGCACGCTGAAGGTCCTGATTTGACGAAGCCAACAGAACCACATCGTCCACAAACAGCAGAGACGACATTCTGTGGTTCCCAAACCAGAACCCTCTACACCCTGGCTGCGCCTAGAAATTCTGTCCATAAAAATAATGAACAGAACCAGTGACAAAGGGCAGCCCTGGCGAAGGGCTGTCAGCAGTAATAGGACTGTCCACCCTGGCGGACAGTCCTATTATATTCTGTACATATTATATTCCTATAATATATTCCTATAATACATATATTATATTCCTATTATATTCTATCCTATTATATACAGTCCTAATATATTCTCTTTATAATTTATTCTCTTTATAATTTAATGCTTTAATCTATTCTCTTTATCTATTTCAGAATTCAGCTTTAATTATTATTGCTAGAAATCTTAGACAAAAAGAACTTCTGGGCAACCATTAATTCAATGCTTTAATCTGTTCTCTTTATCTGTTTATCTAGTACAGAGTTCAGCTTTAATCATTATTCTAGAAATAATCTATTTCAGAATTCAGCTTTAATCATTATTGCTAGAAATCTTAGACAAAAAGAACTTGCACTTTAATTCTTTATGGGTACTGGGCTAATGCTTTAATCTATTCTCTTCATCCATTTATCTTTTATGGTTACAGAGCAACCAATAATACGAGGTCTATTAGAAAAGAAACCGACAGTTTTATTTAAAAAAAAAAAACTATATGGATTTGAATCACGTGTGATTACATCAGCCAAGCTTGAACCCTTGTGCGCATGCGTGAGTTTTTTCACGCCTGTCGGTGACGTCATTCGCCTGTGAGCACGCCTTGTGGGAGGAGTGGTCCAGCCCCCTCGTCAGATTTTCATTGTCTGAGACGTTGCTGAGAGACTGGTGCTGTGCTTGATCAAATTTTTTCCAAAACTGTAAGGCACATCCGAGTGGACATCATTCGAGAAATTCAGCTGGTTTTCGGTGTAAATTTTAACGGCTGATGAGAGATTTTGGATTGTTTCTATCGCTGTAAGGACTTCCCACGGAGTGGGACGTCGCGCAGCGCTCCGAGGCAATGTCGTCATCCTGTTTCAAGCTGAAAACCTCCAAATTTAAGCCTCTGTTGACCCAGGACGTTGTGAGAGAACAGAGAACTTTCAGAAGAGGTCGGAATCAGCAGTTTATCCGGACATTCCACTGTTAAAGGAGATTTTTTTAATGAAAGACGTGCGGATGGATTGGCGCGCCCGCCACAGGAAAAACACGTCCGTGTTGATAACCATTTGTAAAATCCAGGCGGCTTTTGGTGGCTTTCAGTTGAGTATCTGAGAAATTGTTTAACAGCCGGGCATGTTTCAACTTGTCCTTAAGGCTTCCAACAGAGGTCACGACGTCCTGGGTCAACAGAGGCTTAAATTTGGAGGTTTTCTGCTTGAAACAGGATGACGACGTTGCCTCGGAGGGCTGCGCGATGTCCCGCTCCGTGGGAAGTCCTTACAGCGATAGAAACAATCCAAAATCTCTCATCAGCCATTAAAATTTTCACCGAAAACCAGCTGAATTTCTCGAATGATGTCAACTCGGATGTGCCTCACAGTTTTTGAAAAGATTTTGATCAAGCACAGTGCCAGTCTCTCAGCAACTTCTCAGACAAAGGAATTCCGACAAGGGGGCTGGACCACTCCTTCCACAAGGCATGCTCACAGGCGAATGACGTCACCGACAGGCTTGAAAAAACTCTCGCATGCCCACAAGGGTTCAAGCTTGGCTGATGTAATCACACGTGATTCAAATCCATATGGTTTTTAAAAAAAATAATGTCGGATACTTTTCTCACAGACCTCGTATAATGTTTTAATCTGTTCTCTTTATCTGTTTATCTGTTACACGATTCAGGATTAATCATTATTGCTAGAAATCTCAGACAAAAAGAACTTTCACTTTAATTCTTTATGGTTACTGGGCAACCAATAATTTAATCCTTTAATCAATTCTCTTTTTCTATTTATCTTTTATGGTTACTGGACAACCAATAATTTAATGCTTTAATCTATTCTCTTTATGTATTTATCTATTACAGAATTCAGCTTTAATAATTATTGCTTGGACTAATCTGTAGATCTATTGCAGAATTCAGCTTTAATCATTATTGCTAGAAATATTAGACAAAAAGAACTTTCACTTTAATTCTTTATGGTTACCGGGCAACAAATAATTTAATGTTTCAATCTATTCTCTTTATCTATTGATCTATTACAGAATTCAGCTTTAATCATTATTGCTAGAATTCTTAGACAAAAAGAACCTTCACTTTAATGTGTGTGTGATGCTTTAATCTAGTGTGTGTGTGATGCTTTAATCTAGTGTGTGTGTGTGTGTGTGTGTGTATGTGTGTGTGTGTGTGTGTGTACATGCACACGTGCGCTTTCATCTTAAGGGCCCCAAAGACGTCCACCTTGGTGCCCTCAGTCACCATACTGAGTTTGGTGTCGATTGCTTGATTACTGTGGCAGTTCACCCAAACACAAATCGTGCCGCATACATACATACAGACATACTACATACATTGGCTTTTATATATATAGATGTTGTAAATATTGGGCCAATATAAATTATGTTATGTCACAACATAGCTTAGTGTCCCCCCATTTTTAGTCTCCCTAGCGTGCTGCTAAAATATGAAATTTCAAGAAAATGATTCTCCATGTTTTCATTGTGTGATACCAACTGAAAAATGGCCAAGGTTGAAATTATAGCAAGAAAAAATATTTAGGACTTGCTCAACTCAGTCAAACTTTATATTCAGTTGAACATTGCAAAAAATTATTTTTGCTTTATTTCATAGTCTCTTTGTTTAAATGTATATAACTGTCCACTTCAGTAACTGTTTATCCTCATCTGATTTACTGTTTGTCTGGAAATATTATAATTCCTATTTCATTTTCTTTTATGTAACTGACTTAGATTACTGCAGACTTTGTAGGTGCTGAAAATTTGCTTTAATGATCCTCAACTATTTGCACAAGCTATTGCTTTTGCTCCTCGCTGTGTGTCAAAGAACTGTTGAACTTTTGTATTGGAGCAACTACAATTAAGATCATTGACAACAATCACTTGATTCTGTGTGCTTCCTGAAATCTCCATTCATTTGGCTCAAATTCAAGGAGTTCATCTAACAGGCCAAGGATCTGAAAAAATGATGCTGTTAATGTTGTGACAATATCATGAAGTGCCTTCTTTAATGGTTCAGTGAATGGCGTCATACGCTTTGGTGGTTCCTCTGCCCCTTGATGTTCCTTGAGATGGATAGATGGATAGATAGATAGATACTCACCAGCCACTTTATTAGGTATAAAGTTTCAACTTGCTACTACTGGGTTGGACTTCGTTTTGCCTTTAAAAGTGACTTAAGTCTTTGGGGCATGAATTCAACAAGGTGTTGGAAACATTCCTCAGGACCCCTTCACATATAACATGAAGTTGGGCGAAAGAAGCAGAAACCAGCCAAAAAACCATAAACAAAAATGAAATGGGGAACAACAAAACACTTCACCTGCTGTCGGGAGGGACACATGGTCGGACCGGCGTGCACGATACTGTGCGCTCTTATCATGCCCACATCTGCTGGGCCAACATGTCCAGCTGGCGCTGCATGTACAGCGTGGTTGGCGTGACATTCAGATCACCAGCTGAGTGTACACATGATCAGAGGGTCCTTTTCACATGGCACAACCTGCCGATGTGTGTGCTGCACAGTCACTCCAGCCCATTGCAAAGGTGATGTGTTTTTATGTATTTCCATGTGAGGACAGCATGCTGACGCACGTGCCTCACAGTGGAGTGTTGTCAGGTGATGTCCCTCATAACACGGTATGTGTTCTCCAGCTGTGACTTGTGCGTCCACAGATTCACAGCAGCAGCTAGTGCGGACACGCCCACCTTACAGAACACACTCAGCTCCAACACCAAAGTCTCACTCTCTGTTCCTTTGTTGTGTGATTATTTATTTTATGTATTTGTCATATAAATATGTATGTAGTTATTGTTGTCTGCATTCTCTTAATTGTCCTGTTCTCTGTGTTTTTAATTTAACATGTCACGTGCACTGAGCCGCTGTCACCTGGAACTTACCATAGAGTTGTGGGCAAGGTGATCACACATGAATGAGTTTGCGCCTTTCCCATGTTGTATTTATTTTCCAGTCTTTCTATCTGTCATGTGGAGTACAGTGTATGTGGTGGAAGGTTCGTTAGCTTGGCTGGCCGGCTAATAACTTTGTTCACAACATGCCATGCGCACTCAGACATGGCTGGCCTTCAGAGATGTTAGTCCATAATGACATGATGCCATCACGCAGTCACCCATTCAGCCAGTCTGCCCATTCTCCTCTAACCTTTGACATCGACAAGGCATTTTCATCCACACAACTGCCGCTCACTGGATATCTTCTCTATTTTGGATCACTCTCTATAAATCCTAGAGATGGTTGTGTGTGAAAATCCCAGTAGATCAGCAGTTTCTGAAGTAGTCAGACCGGTCCGTCTCGCACCAAAAACCATGCCACGTCAAAAGTCACTTAGATCCCCTTTCTTCCCCATTCTGATGCTCAATTTGAACTTCAGCAAGTCGTCTTCACCACACCTAGATGCCTAGCAGCATTGAATTGCTACAGGTGAACCTAATAAAATGGCTAGTGAGTGTATATATACAGGAAATGGATTTTGAGTAATGCTGCTTAAAATCCAGCAAAAACACAAATGTAGGAGGCATCAAACACAGTAAGTGTGTAGTGGAACTGATCGGGATCCAAAGAGGTTATATATGATAACTAGAGGCCGCAGTGGCACTGAGCCGTATCCCGGCAAAGAGGCGTGGTCGCCATTTTAATTCCAGGCAATTTAGTCATTTGCACCCATATATGCTCAATTAATCTTGTCAAGAAACAGGTGCAATATGCTGGAAAGCTGCGCATGTTGGCAAAGCCCCAATCGGAGGAAGAAAGGAGACAACATTTCCTTCCATAATTAAGCGGTTTTGGTTATTCTTGTCACTTTGTCCATGACATTTGGTCAATAAACAGGTGTATGTTTCCTGTGTCGTCCGTGGACACGGACCATTATCTCATCAGGTATGTCTAGTTGATATGTTCCCCTGCTAGACCGATATCTACTTAAAATATTTGTCGTTAGTGACTAAAATTGTTCGACAAGACCGATGATTTTTTTTTATTTGCATCTTAAAATAACTGACCCACTGCTCATAGATTATAATGACCCGCCCTGTGCCACTTACAGTCACACCCTCACACAGAGATGTGCACCCACACCACTGACTTCATGAATGAAACTCAGTCAATAAAGGATAACTGTGTAACAAAAAAAAGAAAAAAAATATACACACACACACACACATTGAACACAGCAGCAACTCAGCTTCAACAGATCAGATCTGTGTAACTTTCAACACTAATATTTGGGAATGTGTGGGTGTCAGAGTAAGTTTAGTACTTTCCTTACATACTTTAATGTTAATTAATTTTACTGGCTCCACATCTAGGTCAGAATGGCATTTTAACATGTATACTGCAAACGTTTTTCTGAGTATGTTCAGTCGCGAATACACATTGAAAATGCATTAACATCCGGGAACTTTGTCAATATTTTGCGCGGTTAGGAGGTGTCATGTCGCTGTCGTTTAGTGGGCAGCATTGGGAGTGAGGACTCTAGTTCTCATATATAACCTCTCTGTCGGAATCATTCTTTCTTTTAGATATAATGGCAGAAAGTACTTCAGAAGTAAAAGTCATATTTAGACCTATCCAAATTTTAATGTTTATCATCACGATACTGCATATCAATAAAGATTTTGAATCTAAGTGCAGGCTTATCATCATGAACTGAATATAACGAACACCCACTTGTTTCAAAAGGTGGTGTTATACACCAAGAGAGCTTTAAATCAGAAGTGCCTGACTCCGTGGTATAAGCTTGTAGCTTAAAGCAGATAACCCGTAAGTTGGAGAGGAAATGGCGTCTCACTAATTTAGAAGATCTTCACTTAGCCTGGAAAAAGAGTCTGTTGCTCTATAAAAAAGCCCTCCGTAAAGCTAGGACATCTTTCTACTCATCACTAATTGAAGAAAATAAGAACAACCCCAGGTTTCTTTTCAGCACTGTAGCCAGGCTGACAAAGAGTCAGAGCTCTGTTGAGCCGAGTATTCCATTAACTTTAACTAGTAATGACTTCATGACTTTCTTTGCTAACAAAATTTTAACTATTAGAGAAAAAATTACTCATAACCATCCCAAAGATGTATCGTTATCTTTGGCTGCTTTCAGTGATGCCGGTATTTGGTTAGACTCTTTCTCTCAGATTGTTCTGTCTGAGTTATTTTCATTAGTTACTTCATCCAAACCATCAACATGTTTATTAGACCCCATTCCTACCAGGCTGCTCAAGGAAGCCCTACCATTATTTAATGCTTCGATCTTAAATATGATCAATCTATCTTTGTTAGTTGGCTATGTACCACAGGCTTTTAAGGTGGCAGTAATTAAACCATTACTTAAAAAGCCATCACTTGACCCAGCTATCTTAGCTAATTATAGGCCAATCTCCAACCTTCCTTTTCTCTCAAAAATTCTTGAAAGGGTAGTTGTAAAACAGCTAACTGATCATCTGCAGAGGAATGGTCTATTTGAAGAGTTTCATTCAGGTTTTAGAATTCATCATAGTACAGAAACAGCATTAGTGAAGGTTACAAATGATCTTCTTATGGCCTCGGACAGTGGACTCATCTCTGTGCTTGTTCTGTTAGACCTCAGTGCTGCTTTTGATACTGTTGACCATAAAATTTTATTACAGAGATTAGAGCATGCCATAGGTATTAAAGGCACTGCGCTGCGGTGGTTTGAATCATATTTGTCTAATAGATTACAATTTGTTCATGTAAATGGGGAATCTTCTTCACAGACTAAAGTTAATTATGGAGTTCCACAAGGTTCTGTGCTAGGACCAATTTTATTCACTTTATACATGCTTCCCTTAGGCAGTATTATTAGACGGTATTGCTTAAATTTTCATTGTTACGCAGATGATACCCAGCTTTATCTATCCATGAAGCCAGAGGACACACACCAATTAGCTAAACTGCAGGATTGTCTTACAGACATAAAGACATGGATGACCTCTAATTTCCTGCTTTTAAACTCAGATAAAACTGAAGTTATTGTACTTGGCCCCACAAATCTTAGAAACATGGTGTCTAACCAGATCCTTACTCTGGATGGCATTACCCTGACCTCTAGTAATACTGTGAGAAATCTTGGAGTCATTTTTGATCAGGATATGTCATTCAATGCGCATATTAAACAAATATGTAGGACTGCTTTTTTGCATTTACGCAATATCTCTAAAATCAGAAAGGTCTTGTCTCAGAGTGATGCTGAAAAACTAATTCATGCATTTATTTCCTCTATGCTGGACTATTGTAATTCATTATTATCAGGTTGTCCTAAAAGTTCCCTAAAAAGCCTTCAGTTAATTCAAAATGCTGCAGCTAGAGTACTGACAGGGACTAGAAGGAGAGAGCATATCTCACCCATATTGGGTTTGTAAGAGTAGAATGGGAGGCAGAGCCTTCAGCTTTCAGGCTCCTCTCCTGTGGAACCAGCTCCCAATTCAGATCAGGGAGACAGACACCCTCTCTACTTTTAAGATTAGGCTTAAAACTTTCCTTTTTGCTAAAGCTTATAGTTAGGGCTGGATCAGGTGACCCTGAATCATCCCTTAGTTATGCTGCTATAGACTTAGACTGCTGGGGGGTTCCCATGATGCACTGTTTCTTTCTCTTTTTGCTCTGTATGCACCACTCTGCATTTAATCATTAGTGATCGATCTCTGCTCCCCTCCACAGCATGTCTTTTTCCTGGTTCTCTCCCTCAGCCCCAACCAGTCCCAGCAGAAGACTGCCCCTCCCTGAGCCTGGTTCTGCTGGATGTTTCTTCCTGTTAAAAGGGAGTTTTTCCTTCCCACTGTAGCCAAGTGCTTGCTCACAGGGGGTCGTTTTGACCGTTGGGGTTTTACATAATTATTGTATGGCCTTGCCTTACAATATAAAGCGCCTTTGGGCAACTGTTTGTTGTGATTTGGCGCTATATAAAAAAATTGATTGATTGATTGATTGATACACCTGACTTTTATATCAGTTATACTGAAGTGCAAAATATTGATAAGCAAAGTACTAAAATTTTCAGCAAAGTACACTGTAAATGAAAAATATTTAAATAAAGCCACGATTTTAGGATGCAGACGAGACTGGGAATAAACATTTAAGTGCAGTTACAAGCTTGTTAGGAGGAAGAGGATTTTGGGATTGAGTGCATTAATGACATAGTGGCATTGCTATTTTAGTGTTATTTATTCATTGTCAGTATTTTTCTTAACCATATGTGGGAGACGGCTGTGCAATAGGGATATGTGTTTAGGGATATGTGCAATATGCATGAATTACTTGTGTGAGACTGCTGTGTAATAATCAGTGTTGCCACAGTTACTTTGATAAAGTAATCCAATTACTGATTACTGATTACTCCTTGAAAAAGTAACTTAGTTACTTTACTGATTACTCAATTGGAAAAGTAACTAAGTTAGATTACTAGTTACTTTTTTAGTTACTTTCCCCAGCTGCCGACAACAACCCTCTGCCACCTCAACATGAGAATGATACCTGTTTTGCCAAAACTCACTTTATTGTCACCCTTTCTTGACTTCAATTAAAATAAATACTTGTTTTATAAAAAGTAAAATAAAGACCTCTTTCTTGACCTCATATTTAACTGTTGACAGCACTGTAACAGTAAAACTTGCAATTTCTAACCTACATTGTTTATAAATGTAACTATTAAATTCTAACATTTTTCTAACATTTAAATTCTCTCTAAACATTTTACTTGTCAAAATTATTATTATTTTAAGTAGTATTAGTAGTTGTAGTAAAAAAAAAACGGCTTCAAAACTGGACCTTTAATCTAGGGGTGTTGTGGGGGGGCACATCCCTGCCCCACGCCCCCATTCCTTCTGGATTCGCCCCTGCTTTGGCATTTGAGCACAAAGAATGGATAACATTTATTTATGCAGAAAACATGACCAGATTTACAGGTAAGAAAGTTTCATTGCATTTTCACATCATGTGGTCCTCAGAAAGAGAGTTTAGGTGCATTTGAGTGGAAAATAGTGTTAGTTGTTGACGCGTCGCGGAGGATCAGCTGTTTTTAACGAGACGATACGGAGCGGCTCAGCTCAGAATTCTAAATAAAAGAGAAAAATAAAGCATAAAAATGTCTTTGTAAAGCTCAGTGCAGGTGTGCTGTTGTCACCGCGCTTTAAGAGGTGAGGACGAGTTGTAGCTGCTGCAGAAAACCGCGGCTGAAAAGCTCACAGCTCACACACAGTCGAACCCCGACCTCCTGCCCACGGACCAAGTTTAATGCTGCTGTCGACCTACAATGCAAAAATAATAGTAACGCACAGTGACTTGGAGAAGTAACTTTAATCTGATTACTCATTTGGAAAGATTAACGCGTTAGATTACTCGTTACAAAAAAAAGTGGTCAGATTAGAGTAACACGTTACCGGCATCACTGGTAATAGGGGTATGTGCACTTTGGATGTGTATTAGGGATGTGCAATATGTATGATTGGTGTGTGTATTAAGTTATGTAATGTGCATGAGTCATGTAATTATGTCATGGCAGTTTTATTTGTGCAGCTCTTGGAGTACAAGACAAATTTCCCGGAAGGGACAATAAAGTGTAACATATCGTATCGAGTCTCTGTTTGAGGGGCAAAACCGTAATTGTACCTCGGGCAAGGACCTTAATCCCTAAATTGCATATTGTGCAGTTGAGTGCTTTACATGGTAGCACGATGACATCAGTCTGTTTGTGTGTGAATGTGAAGCATCATTGTAAATTGCTTTGTATCAAAGGATGACACATCTGCAGAATCTGTATACATAAACCTGTTCAGCATTCTGTGGCCATAATTATCTCAGCTGTTACACACTGCAGCCAGCTCACAATTTGGATGCAGGCTGCTTATTGGGTCTCGTTTTCAGCTCACATAGATTGCAAAACATCTACTTCAAGCCTCACAGAATTTCACCATTTTGAGCCTTTATGAGTGTCTCACATTTGTTGACAAACACAACCAATGATACTTACAGGATTATTCACCAATTTTAGCAAATAATTCCAAGTACTTTTGGCAGAATTAGTCTTTTTTTTCAAGCAGATTTAAACCCAAGCTCTTTAAAATGCTGCCATCCATTGTGGGAAAACCCATCATTGTTACGATGTGAAAGTGAGCCTGGGGTCACATGGTTTTGTTTACATTCTGTTGTCAAAGGGAATTCTCCAGAAACAACGTGGGTCTGATGGACAACAACAGCAAGAAAGCAGATATTAATTTCACTTTTGGGCTTCAAAGGAAGAAAAGAAAAGAGAAACAACACAGGAAATCAGCTATAAGGGGAGAGGGAAAGTCAAGGATCACTACGTCTGATAGATTATACTGAGATAAGTTCTTTGATTCTCTAACCTTAACAGAAATTTTCTTGTTGCATGCCACTGATTTGAGTTTTTTCATTTTGGGAAATGCATAGACCATTTCTTTGGGAAAACGTAAGACCAATGGCATCTTACAAAAAAACAAAAATAAATAAAAGTTATTGAAAACATAGGGTAGTGGCATGGTATATACATACATGCATCTTCAAGCACTTATCCGTGATTGAGTCGCGGTGGCTTGGTATATTCACGACTAATAATCATGCAGTATTTGAAATTACTCTTCCCAATTTATACACTATACTCTCCACTTACATAAGAACACTACACTGTTCTCTGTCTATTTTTTTATGAGTCCTTATCATTTTAATTTTATATGCTGTTTGTTGATGTTGACAAAGACATGTGATCAGTGGCTGTGACTTTGATGCAGTGACTGATAAAGTGCTATTATTGTGTAAGAATTGTGATTTCCTTTAATGAATGTTCCAGCATAAAAATATTTGTCCAGTTTTTATATATTTCATCCCAAAATAATCAAAATTAATTTTCTACTAAGTCTCAAAGCTCCCTCCACTTTTTGTGTATTTTGTATCAATACATTACATGTTACATGAGCTTCAAAATTTTTGTTTTACTTCATTTCAGATCTTCAAAATGACAAGGAAACATACATTAATGTGAAAATCAAAGTTTTTGGGCTGCTAAAAGGAGTAAAATGTTATCAGCTGAAGAAAAAAAAGAACTGGCAAAGCAAAGGGAAAGAATGAAAAAGTCATATCTTTTAAAAACTGGTGAAGAAAAAAAAGAGCTCCTGCAGGATAAAAGAGAAAGGGCATCCACACCGAGGAAAGAAAAGGTTAATCCAAGAAGTGCCAGACAAAGAGGTACTGACATTCATTATGTGATAGACAATTTAACAAAAATTATTGCATATAAAGAGGCGTTAACACGATAACAGTTCTCTTTCTCTATTTAATACTTATGATCAATAGCAGCATTTACCATCACGTACTGACAGTAGTCAGAATATTGATTATTATTAAAATAATCTATGGATCATATCTTCTAATATTGACGAATAATCCTATAACCTGGTCTTCATCTTGTGGTAAATATGACATGCTCTGTTTAAAAACTTTCAACAGCTGTCAAAATAAATAACACAAAATGCAGTTATTGCAAATATGAAATACACAGTATTTTAAGACTGATATCAAATCAAATCAAATAAAGAAAATGAATTAAAATAAATATAGAATACACTAAACTAAAATAGTTAGTAAAAAATGGGCATAAAATAAGTAAATATGTCTTAACTTTTTTTTTTTTTTGCAAAGGAAACACAGTAAATGAATTACAGAATTGGTTTCTTAATTGCATTTCAAGGTGAAGACAATGCTATTGTGATGCCTGGATATTTAGATCCAAATTATTTATGTAGCTGAACCTGAACACATTAAAAAAAAAACATTTTTGACTACTTAGCATATGGCTAATTAATGAGTAACCATAGCAAAGTAGAATTTACCACAGCTTTGTCCTTACAGTGCTTATTGATTTGATATGTTTGCTTTTCAGCCCTCAGAAGTAGTGAATGTACACCCAAATTTCCTTTCTTTTATCAACACCATTGGTGATGTTGGGGGTTAGGAAGGGGTGCCAGTCGCATGGGATTGATGCTGGCTTTAGCTAAAGTGGGTGGTGCTGGGACGGGCACTGACTTGCTCTCTCTATGGGGTTGTGGGTTCTACCCAGAGTTGGGGCTGGAGGCTGTGTCCTGTGTTCACATGGCAGCTTCACTCCCACGTGCTGGAGGGTTGCATCCATCATGTCATTGGGTGGCTGGTTTACGGTGCCCATGGTTGCTTCTCACTTCCTGATGGCATATGGTAATGGTCCTGTTCCAGCGCATGTCTTGCCCTACGGGGCGGGTTGCTCCGTGGTAAATGCTGCGGCTCCAGCACCCTGTGTGGCTGTATCTCAGCTCAGTGGCATGGATGCTGCTCCTCACCATGCTTCACACTATCACACATCTGCCTTTATCCATTTTATACATAGATTCATAGCATTCATTCATAGAAGACATTCACTGTCTTCTTAACCCGTTTTTCCCCACTGGCAGCAATTGTTGCCGAAATGTATCACTGTCATTTTCTCACAATAAAAAATCTCAAAGGTACTAATGCAAAATTTTCCACTTATAAAACAAAAAAATCTGGGCATGAACGGGTTAATGTAGACATTAACTTGTAAAATACTGCATATTTCTAGGACCATAACTGAGAATTGAACCCAGATCTACATATTAGTAGCTGAACTCCTTCACCCTCTGGGGCTGACGCCGTCGTATATGAAGGCTAAGACCAAGCTTTACTAAATTATAAATAACTTTTGAATGATATGAGATAGAAACTTACTTTTTTTGCCAGTCAGCGGCCATCTTTGTACTCCTCATAGAAGCTGTGTGATGACATGCGCAATGTGAGTCTCCAATTGGTTCACCGTCACATGGTTTTCCAAAATCCAATCGTAGGGCAGATTTACCTCACATGAAAAGCCAAAGATCGTTTTCAGGAGTGATGTGTTACTAGTTGGCCTGTTTGAATAGCCCTCTGGCTGCTCCAATGAGTACATACTATTGGACTCCAATGCACCCTGCGCCATTACGCACGGCGATCAGTGAAAGCAGACGGAGAGCCTCTGATGACAATCTCACGTGCTCAAACAAAAAGTGTGTAACTATGAGGATTGCTCCACTAGTTTGCATGTGAATGTTACTGGATAACTCTGTTGCTTTCTCAGAGTAAAGCACTTGTTTACTATGTCAGTGGAGTGAGGGGGAGGGGCCACTCCTCAGACTGTAAGGAGCCAAAGTGGGCCAAAGTGTGAATGAAAGCTGCTTTAGGAGCAGCACAGAACACTCCAAAACACAGTAGAAGTAGAAGTTTGTGATGTAAACTTTGTGTAATAGCAGACAGAAATTGCTTTGAGATGAGACAAACAAAACTCATAGACCATTTTGTATATATTGTTCAAAATGTGCATTTGTGTTTATTGCTTGAACTTTTTTGTTGTACAGGCTTTCACACAAGACCTCAAATGACCTTTATAAAGTGTCAAAACAGTTGTTTATTATAGTTTGCTGTGTGTTTTGAATAAATGTGTGTGGAAAATTATTTTCCACTTTACTTTTTCCTTTCTTATTTTTGATTGTAAACCTTTATTACACTTATAAAACACAACAAAAGCATATATATTCTGAAAGCACAGGTTGTCCTGAAAAAAAGAGACATAAAACTTGATTGTGAGATGCAGGGAGAGCTGTTAACAGCAATAATAAAACATTTATGCCAGGCGAGTGAACTGTCGAAAAAATGCCCTCGGACCCCAGAGGGTTAACTGATCCACCTGCTACCCTATGAACTAACAAAATAAAGCTGATGTCCAACAAAACTTAATTAAAAACACAGTCAACACTGGGTTGACTGCAAAATATCCCGGGTTCTACTTGAGGGCAGACTTAACATTTATCTAAAGTTCAATGTCAACTGCTTTGCTGGTTTTTGCCTCATAAATACTCAGCACATAATCAGCAAACGCAGGTGAAAACATTACCACCCCGCTGAAGGTGAAAAACCCAAGCTCATTTTCCATCCTCACTGATGGCTGGAATTTTGTGCGTGCGTGTGTGTGTGTATTTGACCCTGAAGTTCAAGGACAGCCTCGTACGCGTGCTGCCTCTGGCTGCTCCTGTCTGTACCCAAGTGGTGTTTATTTAAGGAGCTCATCTGCTGCTCGCGCACACAAACAGTGTCCTGGAGTTCACACTCCGCCGTGAAAGCCTACATCCCGTTACACCCCTCCCTGCCTGTGATCCCTAAGAGCGTCTGAGACGCATTAGCGGGCCTCTCTCACACGGCACTGCGCTCCCATTCATCACCGTGACTTTGGGTTGGGAGACACGAGGGATGGGTGGGAGACGGAAAGAGGGAGAGGGTAGAAGTGAAGGTGAGAGAAAGGTGATGGCGATGGAGAGCAAAAAAAGGCATGTCCCCTCGGACCGCGGCCCTGATTAAAAATTAAAAGTGTTGCAGTTTCACCGCTTGAAGGGATTGTAATGTATGGATTTCTTAGGCGATCCTCCTGAGAGGAGGAGGCGCAGGCGGAGGGAATGAGGTGGCTGAAGGGGAGCACGGGGGCTGAGGGAATAGGATTAGGTGAGAAAAGTCGAGTTTGAGACGTGTCTTTACAGAGACAAATAGCCGAACACGGCGCAGCGCTGCAACTCTCCCCATTGTTTCCCAAACATTCATTTTTTATTTCACTGGAGGTGTCGTTTTCTCCGTAGATAAATGAAGGCCGGGGTGGGAGGGGCTCCAGCAGGAGCAAAAGGAGGTCTGCACCAAAGGTTAAAGCTCCTTTAATTAATGGAGGCAGAAAGCAGAGACAGATCGAGGCGAAGAAGACAAGATGTGCAGCATGTGTGTCGTCCTTTGATCACATCCAAGAACTTGTCAGAGAGCTTGTGAGCCCTATTTGTGTGTCTGCGTGTCTCATTTGTGTTCCAGTGGCTGAGGTACACACCGTGCAAAATTTAACAAGTGCATGTATGTGGGGGGCGGCGGGCAAACAAGGGAGTCCTGTTCAGCTCGCGGGATGAGACGCAATAGAGGAGGCAGTGAAGAGGAAGTGAAGGGAGGGGGTGAGGTGCATCTCACCCGTTCAGGATCTGCAGACGTTTGTCTTTTATCTCCTCTTTTACACAAACAACAAAGAGACTCCGAGAGGTTTGTGTTTCTCCCCCCACGTTCTCCACCGTGCACAATACCCTGTCTTAATTCTCACCTATTTATAGGAGCACGCAGGTTGAACACATCTGTGCACATTTAATTAGGCACTTGTTTACCAATAAACTCAGCAGTAAATCCGCTGTCCTCTATAGGAGCAGCTGTCACCATCCACCACAACACTGACAGAAGAAGACAAAGTGATGCACTGTTAGGCCGGGAACAATATCAGAAAAGTTGCTGATATTTCTGTCTTTGTTAAAATCCTCTCAGGTTGGAAAGAAAAAACATGAAAAATCACATGGAGTTTGGTGCAAACATCTGCAATTTAAAAAGGAACCCTAACTCCATGATTGTTCACAATCACGTCAGCCCAAACCTCCAGCCATCTGAAATGAAGCAAACCTAGAAGTGGGAAATCATACAGTTCCTTAAATGGCTGCTTGAAACTGGCTTCAACAGTGAGTTACTTCCCATAGAAGCCCAGGTTAAAATGTCCAACATTACAGCTGAAATTAACATGTTTTACACCATGGTACAAAAATGGATTTGGTCTCTATTGATAGTTTGCTGCTCCATGACAACTGTACAGGGATTGAAGTTTTCTTATAACTCATATAGCGCCCTTCAAAAGCATTGGAACACTTGGTTTTTCACACATTTTAATTTGTCTATGCCATTTCAAATATATATAAAAAAAAATAAATCCTAAAATTATCTTCCATCAACTCTTATTTTGTTGAAAAGAAGACCTGAAAGTTCAGAATCAGAATAGCCTTTATTGTCATTGTAATTTGCATTACAATGAGATTTAAGCTACAATTTCAGCTACAGTTTGCCAGAAGGTACATCTGAGATGCAAGCCTAGATTTGATGTTTTGGTGAAGGAAAATCCTCCGACAATATGTTCAGAAGAGACGTGAAAAGCAAGGGAAGTGAAAGAACGAGACATTAAATATAGAAATTAATATGAGCGAAGCGTCATGCAGCAGTGTGAAGCTCAATCATGGTACAGGGCGTCCTAAACAGGAAGGGCCAATTTTCAAATCCACAGTAAAACTGGAAATGTTCAAATGTCAAACACTTCCTGGCATGGGTGGAGCTAGAGCGAAGGCTGGGGTTTCACTGGACTCTCCTGAAATCTGATTGGACACAGATGATTGACATGTCACACCACTACACGTCTGGTTGAAAGAGCTGCATTTTGAAATCAGTGAGTCACATTGACTGCTAGGTTCCTCCTGTCCAGTAGTTTGTGCTCTGTACCACAAAAAAGTTCTAATCCACCTTAGAAGAAGAAAAATGTTTGCTCCAGATTTGAACTGAACACGTCGTTTGAACTATGGACGTCTGATCATACCAAACTTATATTGGTGAGTAAACGACTGTATTTTATGACAGAAATGAGGTCCAGGTTGTTAAAAACAGCATTTCTCCTTTAATTTGCATTGTCTTATTGTTGTTGGCTTATTAGTGCAGCAGATAACTGAAACAATCCTTCAAATGGTGATACAAGCATCAAATTCAGCACAAATAATCCATAGACATAAACTCTAAAAAAATAATAATAATAATTGATTAATATCACTTTGAGCAGATAGAATCAGTTAATCAATAAAATCACCTGGTGGAGTCAGTGGCTGCAAAGAAAACCTGCACCCTCTTGGCCCTTTCTGGAACAATTTGCCCACCCCTGATTTTAACCCCTGTGTAATTCTTCAGTTGACCCCTACCTGGCTGCGTATTGAAAATTCAAGTGGCCAATTATTATTATTATTTTTTTAAAGAGTTTATGTCTATGGATTATTTGTGCTGAATTTGATGTTTGTATCACCATTTGCAGGATTCCACTCTAAATATTATCTTATCTGCTGTTCTATATATGAGATGTAAGATGCTGCTCCTCACTGTTTCTCAATTGTCCTCAAAAGTATTGGAACACTTGGTATTTCACACATTTTAATTTGTTTATTCCATTTCAAATACATTTTTTTTTCTAAAATTATCTTCCTTAATTCAAACTGTAAGCAAATCTCTGCAACTTGATATAAATTAATTAAAAATCTAAAATCCAGCTTCCTGATGAAGTGGTGTTGAGGAGGATTTTCTTCAAAAGAAGACCTGAAAGTTCAGCTACAATTTGACAGAAAGTACATTTGAGATGAAAAACTAGATTTGATGTTTTGGTGAAAAAAGTTTTGTATTTCTTCATAATTGATGTAAATAAAGTCCAAGACATATTCAGTGACTTGGAAATGTTCATGTTTCCATCCCCTGACTTGTCTGAAGAAAATAAAAGTGATTATTATTTACAGGTTTTATCAATCTTTAGAGATTTGCTTCAGTTTGAGTTTGAGGAAGATCATTTTAAAAATTTAATTTTTTTTTTTTTGCATTTCTTGTATTTAAAATGACATGAAGAATGTGTGTGTGTGTGTGTGTGTGTGTGTGTGTGTGTGTGTGTGTGTGTGTGTGTGTGTGTGTGTGTGTGTGTGTGTGTGTGTGTGTGTGTGTGTGTGTGTGTGTGTGTGTGTCAAATAAACTCATTGATTCATTCATTCATTCAAAGCTCTGCATCAACCACAGGTGGGACAGCACTGTGCAACTCCTGCTTGTCCTTCACTGCACGGACGACATGTCTCACATGCTGTGTTGCGTTTCCTCTGAAATGTGTTTCTGCTTTGCTTTGATGCGGTACTGCGCCACACTGATAAGGCATGATCACTTTGTACCATCGTGCAGTGAGTGGCTGGTTTTTGTTTTGATCCAGCAGAAATGCAAACTCAGACACTCCGACTCCTCCCTCACATTCCCAAGTGCTATTATGAGGCCATCCACTGATTCCACAAAGCTCACATCCATGAAGTCCTGGCAGCAAACCGTTCTGCAACAACAAAGGCACTTAAGTCTCCCCAACCTTACACAACTCCCAGCACCCCGTCCATGCAAGCATTTAATGCTTGCATGTAATGTTAATTGTTGTAATCATATGTGAAGTACTTGTGATTTTTATGATATTGTTGTACTCATTCTATGTGGTAGTAGTAGTAGTGGAGCAGATAACTGTAACAATTATTAATTCCTGGAAACAAGCACCAAAATTGGCACACACATACACCTTAGACATTACTTTTTTGTAAAAGCACATTAGCCACCTAAATTTTCAATAGGCAGCCAGGTAGGGGTCAAATGAAGAATTACACAGGGGTCAAAATTTAAAAATGCTCCAATCATATTGAAAACTATACTTATTTGTATAGTACTATAGACAAATAGTACTTATTTGTCTGATCATGAAGATTCCAAAAGGGTATAGTTTGTACTATCTATGACTGAATATTATGGAGTTATGGGGTAAAAACAGCAAGAATGGTGACAAAGGTCAATTTCAGTTTGTATAGGGTCAAAAGTTAAAGTTGCTCTAATTTTGGTAAAAAGTGGTGCAAATTATTGGTTGTGTTGACAGGATTAACAAATTGAATAGTTTTGACTGTGTTGAATGTTTGGTCTCCAAAGTAAAGAAACAAATGAGGTGGGCTTCATAGATAATTGGCAAAGCTTCTGGGGAAAACCTGGTCTTCTTAGGAGAGACGGCATCCATCCCACTTTGGATGGAGCAGCTCTCATTTCTAGAAATCTGGCCAATTTTCTTAAATCCTCCAAACCGTGACTATCCAGGGTTGGGACCAGGAAGCAGAGTTGTAGTCTTACACACCTCTCTGCAGCTTCTCTCCCCCTGCCATCCCCTCATTACCCCATCCCCGTAGAGACGGTGCCTGCTCCCAGACTACCAATAACCAGCAAAAATCTATTTAAGCATAAAAATTCAAAAAGAAAAAATAATATAGCACCTTCAACTGCACCACAGACTAAAACAGTTAAATGTGGTCTATTAAACATTAGGTCTCTCTCTTCTAAGTCCCTGTTGGTAAATGATATAATAATTGATCAACGTATTGATTTATTCTGCCTTACAGAAACCTGGTTACAGCAGCAGGATGAATATTTTAGTTTAAATGAGTCAACACCCCCGAGTCACACTAACTGCCAGAATGCTCGTAGCACGGGCCGAGGCGGAGGATTAGCAGCAATCTTCCATTCCAGCTTATTAATTAATCAAAAACCCAGACAGAGCTTTAATTCATTTGAAAGCTTGACTCTTAGTCTTGTCCATCCAAATTGGAAGTCCCAAAAAACAGTTTTATTTGTTATCTATCGTCCTCCTGGTCGTTACTGTGAGTTTCTCTGTGAATTTTCAGACCTTTTGTCTGACTTAGTGCTTAGCTCAGATAAGATAATTATAGTGGGCGATTTTAACATCCACACAGATGCTGAGAATGACAGCCTCAACACTGCATTTAATCTATTATTAGACTCAATTGGCTTTGCTCAAAATGTAAATGAGTCCACCCACCACTTTAATCATATCTTAGATCTTGTTCTGACTTATGGTATGGAAATTGAAGACTTAACAGTATTCCCTGAAAACTCCCTTCTGTCTGATCATTTCTTAATAACATTTACATTTACTCTGATGGACTACCCAGCAGTGGGGAATAAGTTTCATTACACTAGAAGTCTTTCAGAAAGCGCTGTAATTAGGTTTAAGGATATGATTCCTTCTTTATGTTCTCTAATGCCATATACCAACACAGTGCAGAGTAGCTACCTAAACTCTGTAAGTGAGATAGAGTATCTCGTCAGTAGTTTTACATCCTCATTGAAGACAACTTTGGATGCTGTAGCTCCTCTGAAAAAGAGAGCTTTAAATCAGAAGTGCCTGACTCCGTGGTATAACTCACAAACTCGCAGCTTAAAGCAGATAACCCGTAAGTTGGAGAGGAAATGGCGTCTCACTAATTTAGAAGATCTTCACTTAGCCTGGAAAAAGAGTCTGTTGCTCTATAAAAAAGCCCTCCGTAAAGCTAGGACATCTTTCTACTCATCACTAATTGAAGAAAATAAGAACAACCCCAGGTTTCTTTTCAGCACTGTAGCCAGGCTGACAAAGAGTCAGAGCTCTATTGAGCCGAGTATTCCTTTAAGTTTAACTAGTAATGACTTCATGACTTTCTTTGCTAATAAAATTTTAACTATTAGAGAAAAAATTACTCATAACCATCCCAAAGATGTATCATTATCTTTGGCTGCTTTCAGTGATGTCGGTATTTGGTTAGACTCTTTCTCTCAGATTGTTCTGTCTGAGTTATTTTCATTAGTTACTTCATCCAAACCATCAACATGTCTATTAGATCCCATTCCTACCAGGCTGCTCAAGGAAGCCCTACCATTATTTAATGCTTCGATCTTAAATATGATCAATCTATCTTTATTAGTTGGCTATGTACCACAGGCTTTTAAGGTGGCAGTAATTAAACCATTACTTAAAAAGCCATCACTTGACCCAGCTATCTTAGCTAATTATAGGCCAATCTCCAACCTTCCTTTTCTCTCAAAAATTCTTGAAAGGGTAGTTGTAAAACAGCTAACTGATCATCTGCAGAGCAATGGTTTATTTGAAGAGTTTCAGTCAGGTTTTAGAATTCATCATAGTACAGAAACAGCATTAGTGAAGGTTACAAATGATCTTCTTATGGCCTCAGACAGTGGACACATCTCTGTGCTTGTTCTGTTAGACCTCAGTGCTGCTTTTGATACTGTTGACCATAAAATTTTATTACAGAGATTAGAGCATGCCATAGGTATTAAAGGCACTGCGCTGCGGTGGTTTGAATCATATTTATCTAATAGATTACAATTTGTTCATGTAAATGGGGAATCTTCTTCACAGACTAAGGTTAATTATGGAGTTCCACAAGGTTCTGTGCTAGGACCAATTTTATTCACTTTATACATGCTTCCCTTAGGCAGTATTATTAGACAGCATTGCTTAAATTTTCATTGTTACGCAGATGATACCCAGCTTTATCTATCCATGAAGCCAGAGGACACACACCAATTAGCTAAACTGCAGGATTGTCTTACAGACATAAAGACATGGATGACCTCTAATTTCCTGCTTTTAAACTCAGATAAAACTGAAGTTATTGTACTTGGCCCCACAAATCTTAGAAACATGGTGTCTAACCAGATCCTTACTCTGGATGGCATTACCCTGACCTCTAGTAATACTGTGAGAAATCTTGGAGTCATTTTTGATCAGGATATGTCATTCAAAGCGCATATTAAACAAATATGTAGGACTGCTTTTTTGCATTTACGCAATATCTCTAAAATTAGAAAGGTCTTGTCTCAGAGTGATGCTGAAAAACTAATTCATGCATTTATTTCCTCTAGGCTGGACTATTGTAATTCATTATTATCAGGTTGTCCTAAAAGTTCCCTGAAAAGCCTTCAGTTAATTCAAAATGCTGCAGCTAGAGTACTAACGGGGACTAGAAGGAGAGCGCATATCTCACCCATATTGGCCTCTCTTCATTGGCTTCCTGTTAATTCTAGAATAGAATTTAAAATTCTTCTTCTTACTTATAAAGTTTTGAATAATCAGGTCCCATCTTATCTTAGGGACCTCGTAGTACCATATCACCCCAATAGAGCTCTTCGCTCTCAGACTGCAGGCTTACTTGTAGTTCCTAGGGTTTGTAAGAGTAGAATGGGAGGCAGAGCCTTCAGCTTTCAGGCTCCTCTCCTGTGGAACCAGCTCCCAATTCGGACTGCTGGGGGGTTCCCATGATGCACTGTTTCTTTCTCTTTTTGCTCTGTATGCACCAGTCTGCATTTAATCATTAGTGATTGATCTTTGCTCCCCTCCACAGCATGTCTTTTTCTTGGTTCTCTCCCTCAGCCCCAACCAGTCCCAGCAGAAGACTGCCCCTCCCTGAGCCTGGTTCTGCTGGAGGTTTCTTCCTGTTAAAAGGGAGTTTTTCCTTCCCACTGTTGCCAAGTGCTTGCTCACAGGGGGTCGTTTTGACCGTTGGGGTTTTTACGTAATTATTGTATGGCCTTGCCTTACAATATAAAGCGCCTTGGGGCAACTGTTTGTTGTGATTCGGCGCTATATAAATAAAATTGATGAAATTGATGATAAAGGTCAAACAATGTCGACGTCCATTGGACTCTATGACATGTGACATATGTTACCCCGTAACATGATAACTAAGCATGACACATGGTGCAAACTATTCCTTTTTAAAACCCTATTAACTCAAGCAATAATTTGCATCATGTTTTACAATAATTGAAGCAACTTTAACTTCTGACCCCTGTACAAACTGAAACTGACCTTTGTCACCATTCTTGCTGTTTTTACCCCATAACTCCAGAACATTCAGTCATACATAATCCAAACTATACCTTTTTGGAATAGTGATGATCAGACACATAATGTGGTATAGCTTTCAATATGATTGGAACATTGTTTAATTTTGACCCCTGTGCAAGTCTTCATTGACCCCTATTTGGCCCCCGATTGAAAATTCAAATGGCTAACGTTATTTGTCTAAAATATATACCAAAAGGTATACACAGTCAAATTTTGGTGCTTGTAACCAGATTTGAACAATTCCTCTGCAAATATTCTCTTATCTGCTGCACTATAGTACAAGTATTACCAGGGGCAGTAGTGATACTAGTGCTAGTTCTGGTGGTAGTATATCTGGTAGTGTGAGCATTAGTTAATTAATTCCTTAGTTTCCCATTTAGTGAATTTAAAATGGAGATTGTGCAACATGTGGTAATATTTGTTTTTCTTTTGTTTGTTTTGGTGCAATTTGCAATGTTATGGTAATTTTTACTAGTGAAAGTAGACCTGCATTGAAATAAATGTGGTCAGATTTCAGAAAGAAATAGCTGATATGTATTTATAAGACCCTTGTGAATGCAGTAAAGTAAATCTGTAAGCCCAAATTTGTAATTCAGCGGAGAAATCTTTGTTTAAAAATGACAAATTTGCAGCTAAAATTTAGCCCTCTGTGAAAACACTTTGTACAGCCGTATCATTTCCATGACGTCAGGGACAAGACGACGCGCTCCCGCCTTCAGTCCGATCCTGCATTGAAATTGATTTTATCTGTTAGTAATGTTACTTATACACGTCCTGGTTTCAACATCCAAAAGTAAGCTGCAATGAATGTGAGATACAGATCTGTGCGCTCAGATCAGCAACGACATCGACAGCGGGCGCCGTTCTTCCTCTCCCGCTCTCTGCCTCCGCTGTGCTTATTAAGTCTGCGGGCTCGTTAACGAGCTCGTTAACCGCCGACACGGGCCACTCACACCGCCCGTGTCTGCTTTGCAGCCGGTGTTGTGCCAGATTCAGCGCACAACACCGGCATCACCTCTCTGTCTACTGAATGGAGCTGCAGCACACTTGGCACAAGTCCTGACATTACGCTCGCTGTTTTAATGCGAAGCGGCTGGTACACCTGTTGCTGCAGGGACAGACTTCTTGCGGCAAAATCCACAGCACCACACGTCTCGGCAATTGGAGCCCCAGAGCTCCATGGATGCTGAGAGAGGTTTATATATTTTTAATGACTGGGATTCTTTGCGGGTCTCGCCTCCATATCCCGCGATGGTACCGGAGACGAAAGACAGTAGATTTTCATTGCGACACCACTCAATCAAACGGGCGTATGAAAAAGTCCCCCAAAATCATTTTCAAGCACAAATAAAAGAAATGTGTACTCACCAAACGTGCCGCAAGACAATATGAAGTTTTAAAAAAAGTAGATCCTTCCGTATAAGACAAGAAAAAGATGCAGATGCAAACTGACGTAAATCCACAAATTACAATTGGCGCAATGCATGCTGGGAGAGGGTCTTGTCGGTGACGTCTCGGCAGCGTCCATGATGAGAGGGACAATTTGCGGAGGGCTAAATGTTAGCTGTAAATTTGTCATTTTCAAATGAAGATTTCTCCGTTGAATGACAGATCTGGGCTTGCTTTACTTTACTACATTCAGAAGGATCTTATGTGTTCAAAAAATCTGACTGCATTTTTTTCAATGCAGGTCTCCTTGAAACATTTGGATTTTTTCCTGCCTTTAATCATGTTTTGAAGCTTACCAGTGACTTTTGAACAGTTTTTCTTCACAAATTGTTGTTTTTTAACTGCCACCTCTTGGGAAATGTGGTCACCTAATATATAAAGTTGACGGTGTGTGCGTGTGTGTTCGCTATGCACGGCCACAGTAATTACACAATTGACACCAAACTTGGTATGGTGACTGGGGGCACCAAGGGGGAGGTCACTGGGGCCCTTAGGTTGACAGTGTACGTGCGTGAACACACACACACGCACACACACACACAGTCAGCCTTATATATGAGGGCTGTCCATAAAGTATAGGTCCTTTTTATTTTTTTCAAAAACTATATGGATTTCATTCATATGTTTTTACGTCAGACATGCTTGAACCCTCGTGCGCATGCATGAGTTTTTCCACGCCTGTCGATGACGTCATTCGCCTGTGAGCACTCCTTGTGGGAGGAGTCGTCCAGCCCCTCGTCGGAATTCCTTTGTCTGAGAAGTTGCTGAGAGACTGGCGCTTTGTTTGATCAAAATTTTTTCTAAACCTGTGAGACACATCGAAGTGGACATGGTTCGAAAAATTGAGCTGATTTTCGGTAAAAATTTTAACGGCTGATGAGAGATTTTGAGGTGATACTGTCGCTTTAAGGACTTCCCACGGAGCGAGACGTCACGCAGCGCTCTCAGGCGCCGTCGTCAGCCTGTTTCAAGCTGAAACCTCCACATTTCAGGCTCTATTGATCCAGGACGTCGTTAGAGAACAGAGAAGTTTCAGAAGAAGTCGGTTTCAGCATTTTATCCGGATATTCCACTGTTAAAGGAGATTTTTTTTAATGAAAGACGTGCGGATGGGTCCGTGCGGATGGGTCCGTGCGGATGGGTCCGCGCGTCGGGACGCAGCCGGCGCGGTGCGGCGGCACAGGAAAAACACCTCCGTGTTGATAACCATTTGTAAAATCCAGGCGGCTTTTGATGGCTTTCAGTGGAGTGAGTATATGAGAAATTGTTTAACAGCTGGACATGTTCCAACTTGTCCTCAAGGCTTCCAACGGAGGTGTTTTTCCTGTGGCGGAGCGTCGCGCCGGCTGCGAGCCGACGCTGCAATCCGTCTGCACGTCTTTCATTAAAAAAATCTCCTTTAACAGTGGAATATCCGGATAAAATGCTGAAACCGACTTCTTCTGAAACTTCTCTGTTCTCTCACGACGTCCTGGATCAATAGAGCCTGAAATGTGAGGGGCTGTACGACTCCTCCCACAAGGAGTGCTCACAGGCGAATGACGTCACCGACAGGCGTGGAAAAACACACGCATGCGCACGAGGGTTCAAGCATGTCTGACGTAAAAACATATGAATGAAATCCATATAGTTTTTGAAAAAAATAAAAAGGACCTATACTTTATGGACAGACCTCGTATTAGTTCATGACCCGCTCACTGGAGCCCTTATTTTCACAGTTCACGTGGTACTCAGGTTAGGTAGCAAGCATCACACTTTACTTATGATGTAGTAGCGACTGGCTAGAGTGGACTTTAATTACATTTTGAATGGGCCAGCGTGCACCGTGTGCCAGTTAAGGCACATTTTTTCAATTAAAATGTACCTGCAGTGATATGACATGCTGTTACCTTTTTATTATCATTCACTTGAGTTGTCATGAATGTCACAAACTGGTCTATGAAAATTAATGATGAGAACATACACACAATGCAGTGCAACTTGCTACACCTCTACTGCATCTGTACATTTGGTGATAATCGAGCCGAATGTCTCGAGAACAAAATTTATCTTATTTGTTTTTTATTTGGGGATACTTTCATGTCATAAAATGGCATAATCCCCAAACCTCAAGACATCTGGTGAGTTTGTGGGAGACTCCAGAAGTGTTGTCGGACTAATTTTCTCAGGATTACACCTTATCAATATTTTACCACGATACAGTGGTGGGAAAACAAATACTTTGTTGTGTTGTGTCCAACAAAATGCAATGAGCATGTGAAGCCAAAACAATGTTGTCAAAACAAATCTTATCTTGTCTTGGGGATTGAGTTCTTTATTTGGCTGTTGGGTAGATTAATTAAACCCATCAGAGGTATATTAAACTGGTAGGACTGTGTGGTTTATTGTCCTGGTTACATATTCAGTCACAGGGACAAATACGTATACTACTATACTACTATTACTACTACACATATTACTACTCCCCTCATCTCTCAATTAAGGGACTCTATGCAACAGACTGCATCTATATCATTACCATATTTAATATCTAAAAAGTGTAAATGGCCTATGATTGCTGTATCAGTAAAGCCGCCTGTCTTGGTTTATGCTGATTTAAATTAAGCAAATGCAGTGCAGGGTCAGACCTCATTAATACACAGCACCAACCCCAAAACATTTTCTGGTCCGCAGCTCTGATATGCATGTGTTCAGGTGGTTTTTCTGCTGTTCCTTGGAAATATCACATTTCATTGTCATTTTTGTCATAATAAGCTCTGCCAATATGTCAATAATGTAGGCGTGGATCTGGTAATGCTTTGTCTTGTGGGGCAGAGCTGCTGTATGTCAGGACCAGCAGATGTGCCTGACACAAAAAAGAAAGAAGAAGGTGGACCTATCACCCAACTCTTCACTTCAAAGCTTTCCGCTGTATGCCACTTTTGACAGACCTATTCAGGAATTTTAGGAGTAAAATAGACAAAGTTATTTAAATTTTTACACCACATATAGAGCAAAGTGCATCAGAATGCTGTTCCACAGGAGCCTTCCACTTGCTGTGAGGCTGGTATTAGCCCTGAACTTTATATGGTTGTTGTTTGGTTGACAGCTGCTTCCATTCGTGCAAGGTCACCACAGTGGGTTCAGCACAGAACTGTATCTATCAGTATCTGAAATATTTTATGACAGGATTGAACCCAAAATTACAGACAGGTACCAGACAAGAGTAGAAAAAAGTCAGTGGTTTATTTTCCATGAAATGAGATTAGTCCAAAATTGATGAGATGACAGTCCAAACAAACAGGAACACAGAAGAGGAGTGGGCAGCAGCGCCAGGACAAGCAGAGATGAACTAACACAGAATTAACTAAACCAGACAGGAGCACCACAAACCGGAATAACCCAGCCAGTATTGGGAGAACAGTGACAAACTTAAATAGTGACAAGTAACAAGAAGACAAGAGGCAGGTGTGGTGATTGCAATGAGGCTCATCTGTAAAGGAACACCAAGTGAAAGGGACCACACCTACAAGCACATGCAGGGACTGACAGAGACAGAGAGGGAAACACCCTGAGGGTGAGTTGAACCTAAAACAAACCAAATGCTAACCAAACTAAAGGGAAACCACTAACTGAGTAAAAAATAAAGAAACAAAGACTGAAAACTAAAGTGGAACTCACTAAACGCTAAGGTGTGAAAAACCGGAAAACACCACAACTAACACACAAGAAATAAGACACGGGCAGGGGACAGACCACAGCAGTATCACATTTACATGCATGCAATTATTTCAAGCCATAGCACAGACAGTGAAATTTTTCATATGTGTTATGTTCACACAAAATTGTCTGCAGAACATAATGTAAACCACATACACCGTCTGTGAAACATGCATCAACATAAGATGTAGATGTAGTGATGAACTGTGTTAACTGCCAATGGTTTTCTGAAGTGTTCCTGAGCCCACGCAGTAAGATCCTTTACACCAGGGGTGCTCAACTTCGGTCCTCGAGAGCTACCTTCCTGATACTCTTAGTTGTCTCCCTGCTCCAACACACCTGAATCCAATGAAAGGCTCATTAAAAGTCTGCTAACGAGTCTTTCATTGGATTCAGGTGTGTTGGAGCAGGGAGACAACTAAGAGTATCAGGAAGGTAGCTCTCAAGGACCGAACTTGAGCACCCCTGCTTTAGACAATGATGTCAGTTTTTAATGCCGTGCTGCCTGAAGGATCGAAGGTCACGGGCATTCACTGTTGGTTTTCGGCCTTGCCACTTACCGTATTTTTTTTTGCACCATAAGGCGCACCGGATTATAAGGCGTGCCCTCAATTAGTGGGTACTTAACCCTTACAAAAGGCGCACCGGATTATAAGGCACGCGCCTCAATTAGCGGGTACTTAACCCTTACAAAAGGCGCACGCTAAAACATACAAAAAAAACAAAAAAAAAAAAGGTCACGGAAGCAAAAAGGTGAGTTGAACTTTTTAACAACTTTGAACTACCGGTATTTAACAATATGGTACTCACATTATTTTTTATTATGGCTCTGTCACAAATCCATCGAAGTCTTCATCTTCTGTGTCTGAATTGAACAGCTGGTCTTCTAGCTGTGGCCACGTTGCTTTGTTTCTGCGGAACCTCCGTTTGGTCTTTTTAACTTGGCGCAGTTCATTTTCTTGTTTCCTCTCGCAGCTGCTCTATTCCCATGAACAACCGCGTAACTGATAGCCTGCAGTTTGAATTGTGCTTCGTAAGCATGTCTCTTCGCTGACGCCATTTTCGGGGGTCCTTAGACAAACAAATGTTGTTTTGCAGGATACCTGTAGTATACGGTAACTACCGGAGGAGTGGTGGAGGTAAGTGTACGTACCACGGACTCACGGACTCTTCTCTGATTGGTTTATAGCTGGCAGCGTACGAGGTCTGTCCATAAAGTATAGGTCTTTTTTATTTTTTTCAAAAACTATATGGATTTCATTCATATGTTTTTACGTCAGACATGCTTGAACCCTCGTGCGCATGCGTGAGTTTTTCCATGCCTGTCGGTGACGTCATTCGCCTGTGAGCACTCCTTGTGGGAGGAGTCGTCCAGCCCCTCGTCGGAATTCCTTTGTCTGAGAAGTTGCTGAGAGACTGGCGCTTTGTTTGATCAAATTTTTTCTAAACCTGTGAGACACATCGAAGTGGACACGGTTCGGAAAATTAAGCTGGTTTTAAAGGAGATTTAAAAAATCTCCTTTAACAGTGGAATATCCGGATAAAATGCTGAAACCGACTTCTTCTGAAACTTCTCTGTTCTCTCACGACGTCCTGGATCAATAGAGCCTGAAATGTGGAGGTTTTCAGCTTGAAACAGGCTGACGACGGCGCTTGAGAGCGCTGCGCGACGTCTCGCTCTGTGGGAAGTCCTTAAAGCGACAGTATCACCTCAAAATCTCTCATCAGCGGTTAAAAATTTTCACCGAAAACCATCTTAATTTTTCGAACCGTGTCCACTTCGATGTGTCTCACATGTTTAGAAACAATTTTGATCAAACAAAGCGCCAGTCTCTCAGCAACTTCTCAGACAAAGGAATTCCGACGAGGGGCTGGACGACTCCTCCCACAAGGAGTGCTCACAGGCGAATGACGTCACCGCCAGGCATGGAAAAACTCATGCATGCGCACGAGGGTTCAAGCATGTCTGACGTAAAAACATATGAATGAAATCCATAGTTTTTGAAAAAAATAAAAAGGACCTATACTTTATGACAGACCTCGTATGTACTATACGCTAACAGCATACGTACTTTACGTATTACGTAATGTTCTCCGATTGGTTTATCGCTGCCAGGGTACGTACTCTACACTGCTAGCATACGTACTTTACGTATTACGTCCTTGTGTCAGCGGGAAATGGTCCGATATTCCGACTGTCAAAGACAACATTGGTCGTTTTTACAGATTTTGGAATTCAGTGCGCACATAAGGCGCACCGGATTATAGGGCGCACGGCCGATTTTTGTGAAAATATAAGGCTTTTAGGTACGCCTTATGGAGCGGAAAATGCAGTACATGTCGAAAGTTCTACAGATTCTCTGAATCTTTTGATTATATTATGGACTGTATAGATGATGGAATCCCTAAATTCCTTGTAATGTAGAGAAACATTCTTCTTAAACTGTTGGGCTATTTTTTCACACAGTTGTTCACAAAGTGGTGATCCTCACCCCATCTTTGCTTGTGGAATATTCCAAGCAGGTGTTCTTTGAGTATTCATGAACTTTCCCAGTCTTTTGTTGCCCTTGTCCCAGCTTTTTGGAAACGTGTTGCAGGCATCCATTTCAAAATGAGCAAATATTTGCACAAAAACAGTAAAGTTTATCAGTTTGAACATTAAATATCTTGTCTTTGTGGTGTGTTCAATTGAATATAGGTTGAAGAGGATTTGCAAATTATTGTATTCTGTTTTTATTAACATTTCACACAAAAAGTTACAACTTCATTGGAATTGGGGTTGTACACAATTTTTTTTTTATTCCTAGTCAATCACAGTCATAACAGAAATATCTGCAAAAATGGACAGTTACACCAGTGACTGTGTTTTTATGCAGATGAATCTTGTGCCTCACACGCTGTGGGAGCCAAATTAGTGACGTGTTTAAGTTCAAGTTGTTCAGCAGTTTATGCAAATTTAGATAAGTACTTTCCCAGAATAAGTCAATTATCAGTAAATTGTTAATAGTAAGTGAGATTAATGCTTATGTAACATTTAGATTTTGTGGAAGACATAATATAGTTGTGTGTCTGCGGCTGTGATGTGGGTTACTGCCACTTTAAGAGGAGGTGGGACTTTGTGTTTCTGATTTGGAAGACATTCTATTTTTTGCTCAGTTGAGGTTCAGTTAATGTTCGAGCCACATGATGGTACTGTTATAGATTTGGGAAACTTTGATTAGAACACTCCTGTAGGAAAAATATTACAAAGTGTGGAATAAAATGACTTTGTTTTATCCTTTTTTACATTGGAGTCCTGTGGATGTTTTCTTTTCTTCTCAACTTAATGCACATGATTCAAGAAGATGCACCTTAAGCTTCAACTCCAACTCACACTGTGTGACTCTCTGAGTACAGTTCTTTATTCAGAACCAACCAAAAACATTGAACAAAAAACACACTGTAGAGAAGCTTGAATCTTCGACTGGACTGGGTTGCTTGACGCGAGGACGTTTTGCTTCAAATCACAGAAGCTTCCTCAGCTAAAATTCTTGCTCTGGTGGTCTGACTTCTGTCTGACTCTTGTAGAGAAGAATAAACAGAAGCCACAAGAACTCGAGTTTTAAACCTAACCAGACCCCTCTTACCGAGAGGCCGACTGCTATAGGCTAGTGACTAAACAACAGCTCTAATTAGCACCTATTGTGCTCTCGTTAGCACACCTAATGACAGGACAGCTGTCCCTCCTAATGATGGGATGGACGCCTCTCCTGCCGGCTCCCTTGACAACTCTCCTGATGACGTGAATGACTCATTACCATGAACAAAAGACCGAAACTGCTTTGACCCTGAGCACCCCATTGTAAACAGGGGATAAAGCGTGTCTCAGACCCCCTCCCCGGTTAAGGCTGGGTTTCAACTGTTCACATATAATGCTTCCTTCACTCCCCTCTCAAACCATTTCTTTTCCCTGGCTAAGATTTTAACTTCCTTGTCCTCAAATGTGTAGTTAGTGTCTTTAAGGTGGAGATGAACTGCAGACTGAGGTCCACTGGCGCCCTCTCTGCGGTGCTGGTATAGCCTTTTGTGTAAAGGTTGCTTAGTCTCACCTATGTAGTGTTCATTACAGTTTTCCTGACATCTAATAGAATACACTACATTGCTCTGTTTGTAACTAGGGATCATGTCCTTAGGGTGAACTAATTTCTGTCTCAAGGTGTTAATCGGTTTAAAGTAAACTGGGATTTTGTGCTGTCTGAAGATCCTCTGTAGTTTTTCCCCTACTCCTGCTAAATAAGGGAGAGACACTCCTCTTCTTCTTGTCTCCGTCTCCTGTCTATCTGGACTCTTTGTTCTCTGGGACTTCTGCACTTTGTCCAGGGACCATCGTGGGTACCCACATACTGTGAGGGCTTTCCGGACAAGTTGTTGTATGCTACACAGCCCTCACCTTGGAATCTGTCCTTCATTGAACACATAGTCCTTTGTCCTTCCCGACTGATGTTGCCGGCAAACGGGTCATGGTGAGATCAAATGTGGCAAGACTGAAGGAGTTTTACTCTGTTGAGTGTGTGGAAGGTTGCCACCAGGTCCCCTTTCGGCAGTAAGAGGACAGTATTGTGCAAGCCCTTCCTGGTCTGGGGGTACTATGTACCCGATAGACCATGTCTGCTAAGCTGCTCATCATCCATTGCCTACCACTGGCAACAGAGCTTGGGGGAAGCTCTCTTTTTGTGGGTCAGATTTTAAATGCACACTTTGTTGCCAGGCTCACAGACACCCACCCTTATCATAGACTGTCATACGCCCCTTTCTGGCATAGTACAGCAATGTCCTGAGCCTGCCATCTAAAGTCATGCACCATCTCTAGTCAACCTCGCAAATGAAGAAAATGGCTCAGTTCAGGTTCTCCAGTGACTTCAGGCTTGGGGGAGGGGGAGGGTTAGTCCACAGATGTCTTTAGTGCCCGCCTTAATCACTGGCTAGACTCCTACACTACACTCTGGCACATTATTCTCCTCTTCCAGCCACCTGGCACCCTTGGGTGCTCACTAGCTCAGCAGGGACCCCACAGGGGGTGAACATGTCCTCCACTAGCCTGTCTGTGGTTGTGGTGGCACTCTGACCTGGCACCACATACACTTCTGGGCATATTATGAAGCAGTCCATAGCCACAGTGATGTAGCAGTTACCAGAGTCTGTGACTGGAAAAAGGAGCCAGAATGATGGGATAACTTTTTTATTCAGAAAACATGACCAGACTGACAGGTAAGAAAGTTTTTATCAGCATTTTTAAGTAATATCTTCCTCAGAAAGAGACTTTGGTGCATTTGGGTGAAAAAAAAGCATTAGTATTTGCCCGTCGCAGATCAGCTGTTTTTAACAAGGACACACACAGAGTGGCACAGAGTTTTAAAGAAAAAAAAAAAAACATAAAAAATGTCTTTGTAAAACCACAGCTCTGAGCATCACCGCGGCTTGAGAGACAATTGTTCTTCAGTTTGGAGATGAGCTGCACAGTGGATGCAACTCCTCAGGACACTTGTTTTAAAGCTACAATTGACCCACAATACAAAAATAATAGTAACTCACAGAGAATCAGAGAAGTAACTTTAATCTGATTACTGTTTTGGAAAGATTAACGCGTTAGATTACTCGTTACTGAAAAAAGTGGTCCGATTAGAATTACCGGCATCGCTGCTCGCCACACACACACCACGCAAACACATTGTCTGTGTGACAGGCTGGAAAGCACTAAACCCCACATGCAACTTTGGATGCCACTGAACGCAGCACACATGCAACAGTATACAAATACATTCCATCTTTCACCTCATGAAATATTGCTTCCATTGAAAGAATGTAAAAACATTATTTGTTTTATATAACGGTGAAATTAGATCCTTGTCATTTGATATTATATTAATTATAAACAACAGAAAAGGGACTTACAATGTGGTTTGCATCACTGGTGCTTTGACGTCAACTGTCCAAGACGAATTTTAAGTAGGAGTCCAAAATTGTTCTCAGTCAACTTGCAAAAAACAATTCTGACGATGTAGTCTGTGATGCTGTGCGCTGACTTTGTGTACAGCGAAAAATCACATCAGAAATTTGTCCAGCCCCCACTAGTGGGCGGTGGGCGCAGCGTGCAATGATGCAAAACGTATGGAACCAAATTTGCACACTAAATGCAACGCAACACAAATGGGACGAATGATCCATGTCATGTGACATACAAAACACCAATCAAATGACAAGGATTCACTCCGCCATTATATAATCACACAAGTGTGCAAGTATAGCTGAACAATGGTTGCCAGTAACACACGACACACACCTTCTGTGTGAGTCGGGCTTAAGATACAGTTTTATGTCTGACCTTAACAGTAAATCTGAATTATGCTCTACTTTTTCAGTGCCTCATTTCTATATAAATGTATAAAGTGTGTAAAAACCATAGTCTGTATATACAGTATACTGGACAAACCCTGAGTGATGTCACCTGCCATTCTGAAACTCTAAATGTGTTGATCTGGATGTCACCATGCTGGCAGAGCTTTCTCTGCCTGTGTTATGACTAACGCCTTTTTGGATAAAGAAGTGTCCTACGCTTGGGTGAGACAGTGGATGACATGGACTGGACAACTGAAGCCTGAACATGGCCCCAATTTTTGAGTTACTGATAAGCTATGCTAACATTAACCTTGGTTCAGGTATTTATGAAATCATAATTTTGAGGACTGTGCAATGATTCTCATAGTGGTTTGCTTTGGCATGGGCATTCAAATTATGTCCTGTTTATTTTCTTAGTAATTGTAGATTAACTGCACCAAATGGATTAAGTTAGCAATAGCTGCTAAAAGTGCTAATGCTGTCAGCATCCAAAATTAAATCACATGATAATTTCACTTGATGGAAATAGTAGTGCACAGACATCTTACATGGTCTGTTAGAAGTAATTACACAATAAGCCATATTAGCACAGACATTTGTAATAAAATGCTCAAAATGACAGATACAGTCCACCACAACAGCTAGTACCCACAGCCTAGTGGCCTCTGAGCCAGAAATGCTATGAACATGACTCACCACACACTAGCTGACATTCAAAGCAGCCACGCCCCTAATTATGCATAACTTTAAAACTTACAACATCTTAAACTAAGACAGAAATAAATTCACCCCCATACAGTTGTCATTGAGGGGGAAGCTAAGCTAGAGACCAAAACCATTTTTATAATAGGCTGTAAAAGGCTTTTTTTTTTCCTCCTTGAAAGTTGGACATTTTAACATGGGTTTCTATGGTAACCTGAAGACTTTTGGAGCCAGCCTGAAATGGCCAGTGATGGAACTGAACTTTTTTTCTCATTCTGAATGCTCCTCAGCTGAAAGCATCGAAGCTTAATACTTGGTTAAAAAAATTGTTTACATGCATAAAATATTGTGGTTGGTACATGAAGGAGCAACTCTTCAATACAAAGATTTGGCACTGTAAGAAAACTCCAACAAAAGAAAAATAGAATTGTTGTCGATAGTTACATTTAACTCCACTGTTGAAGAAAGTTGTCTTTCAACTGCCCCAATTTTTTGTTGAGGGTTACCAGTACAGACCCACTTTGAGATTTGGTACAAGTTTCACACCAGATTTGACACAACTTGAGTTTTACCTAGAGAAACACCTAAGAGGTCTCTCACCCACATGCTAAGTGGATCCCAACCTATTTAGCTTTAGAGATTTGACAGGATTTGTGACACACAAAGCAAAGTGTCTGTTTCACTGTTGAAGACTAAGTGCAGAAATATTTCATGAATCTTAAGTGAACCTTGCAAAACGCTGTCAAAGCTCATCTTCTCCTTTGCTGCTTCTTCTATGCTTTGTGGTTGTCAGCACAACACAAGGATTCTCCCAGTTTCCACTTTAAACACAGGCACACTGATGTATTCTCTGTCATCTTCTGAAGTCTTACTTTGTGATCTGTCTTCGGCTTTGCACTTGATGTTAGACACTATTTCTAACCGGTTTCTAACATTCTGTAGGCTTTTTCAGACAGCTGCCTCTTCTGCCTTCATTGATAACACAGCTTCCTGCTCCACATCTTTACTCAGATAACTTTGTCACTTTCCTGAATGTTTCTCAGTCTGTTTCCAGCAGCCTCTGGTGCATGCACAATGCCAGCATTCACAGCAGGGGTCGAAATACATTTTTTAACCTACCTGCACTGGTGCTAGTAACAAAAAATTACTTGCACCAAAAAATAGTTACTTGCACAACCAAAAGTCACTTTAGTCACTTTCACACCGGGCCCACTTCGAGTTGCTTCTTCCTGTTGCGTCATGACGATGCAGGAATAGCTGCGTCAGGTGCGCGCAGCAGGGGGCAGAGAGGAGGTGAGAACGCAGCCTGCAGGTTCTCTGCACAGAGAAGTCAGACTGCACAGTTTGGCTGCAGACAGACTGTGCACTTTGATTTCTCTTCTACTTTATATATGTTCTTGTGCTGAGCTGCAGGTCTGCACTCTGAGTTCTGTTATAGTTTATATTTCCTCCTGTGACAGCGGGATGTGCGTGCGCGCGAATGAACCATCCGTGAGTAAATGTGGAGATGTCCTGTCTCTGACAATCAGTCTGTGAGCAGGACCTATGTCCTTTTTTTAACACAGTGATGAGAGAGTTTGAGCGGAGAGTGAGGAAGTAACAGCCTGCAGCCAGACAGTTTTTTTTTCACGTGCACGCACGAACAAATCATCACAGCAACTCGCTCCATGTGTGAGAAGCATAAAATGCAGGAAAGATGAAGACAACACACTGAATTTTTTTTTTCCTTTATTGGTTCATTCTACTGTTTATAGTTGATAAAACGTGGATAAAGGTACTTGCACCAGTGCAAGTGCAGTATAAAATTTGAATAATACATGCACAAACTAGCACATGCACGTACTATTTCGAGCCCTGCACAGGTATAGACAGGGTCCGAGCCCCTGGCACACCTCCTCTCCAGAACCCTGTTTGGGTGATGCAAAATATCTGTAGAAAATGGAATAAATTTAGGTGAATCTTCTGTATTTTGTCATTATATCCACTGAATCTCAGTCCTTGCTCCCACTACGCACTGTGTTTAATGTGTTATCTGCATTCTATCAGTCTGTAAAATATGAACAGTCTAATTCATATTCATACCAGTTCAACTGAGTGTTTGATTAAATGCCAATGACAAGAAACATTCTCTTGTGGCACATATAAAGGTCATATTTGAAAAAAAAAAAAATCAATTTATTTATACAGTGTCAAATCACATTATAAGCTGCCTTAAGATGTGTTGCATGAGAAAGAGCGAATCTTACTCACCCTCTAAACAAGCACACTGACGACAGTGGTCAGGAAAAACACAGTCGTGGACCAGACACAGTCAGGTGACCATCTGCTTTGGCCACACTACCAATAATATATCAATAAAGCAAGAAACGTCTGTCTGTGTGTATATATGGCTCACAAATCTGACTGTTTGTCAGATCGGCCTCAGCTTTTGGATATGGCTTGCACAAGGCACGATGATGTGCGTCCTTTATAATGAATATTTTGGGAATTTTTAAAACCTTTATTTTGACATTAAACTGTTATTTTGACATTATGACATTATAACATTAATACTTCCAAGATGGTGCCCTTCGTGGCATCTCATGATTGTAAGCTAACTCTGACCAAGATCTGCAATTTCAGTGTCAGAATAACGTTAGAAAACAAACAGACTGCAGGAGAATGAGTTTTGAGAACAGCAGTTAGTTAAACGTGTTCTTTCTGTTGTGTGGGCCGCTGAAGAGGAGGTACTGCTGGCCCACCACCACCAGAGGGCGCCCTGCCTGGAGTGCGGGCTCCAGGCACCAGAGGGCGCCGCCGCCTCACGTGAGCAGCTACGGTGACAGCTGTCACCCATCACCTGTGACAGCTGACGGCAATCATCTGTGGGGTATATCAGCAGGACGGCACCTCCACCTCATTGCCGAGATATCGTTTCTACCAGAGAGGTAACGTATCGAAGCTACGGAGTGTATCTTTTTGGATTTGTGCTTAGTTTGTGGATTACTGTTCCAACGAGAGGTGGAGGTAACTTCCCTGCTGTTCGGAGTCCTGGGTGCAAACGCGCCCCCATCTAACTGTACCAGGTCCGACACGCGGAGGCAATGGCCACCTGGGAGTTCGGGACTTGGCGGCTCCAGTATTCCCGGGGTCCTGTGGCGGAGGAAGCCGTGTGGTTCCGGTCTTACCTTGGAGAGGCGTCTCCTATCTTCGAGCCTGCCCACACGACACTTTTGTGAATTGACTGTTGTCCATTGCTGTGATTGGTTGTATTCGTTGTGCACATTCACAACAGTAAAGCTTGTTATTTTGACTTACTCCATTGTCCGTTCATTTGCACCCCCTGTTGTGGGTCCGTGTTCCTACACTTTCCCAACACTTTCACGTTTGTTTGCAAATAATATCAAGTGTGACTCGCTGATGTTATTGGCAGCAAAGTTAAACAACATCAGATAGTTCATGTTGCTGGCACCATTTCACAATAAAATGTTTAATGCCAGCATCCCATCAAATACTTTTACTGTGAAAGGCATGCTGTCAGTGTTCCTTGCTATTGACTTGATAACTTGATAACACTGAGGAGATGTTAGCTAAAATCTGTTTTTTGCTACAAATAATGAGTTTCCCACAATTTCTACAAAGTTTCAGGAAGTACATAAGCTGTATAAAATCTTATATTTGCTGTGAGTTCAAGTTTAAATAAACTGTTCAGGAGGTACTGAGGATTTACTGTTTTAAATATTCTAGTAAACTCAAGCAAATGCAGGAAAAACATGCAATATATATGAAGTTAATTCATCTCCTGGCATCTTGATGTGGTCAGTTCAGTAGTAGAGGGGGCTGTTAATCAGGTTTAGCTGCTTTGATGTTCATAAAATTAACAACAGGTTCACTTGAGGAGCAACAATGAGACGACCCCCAAAACACGAATGGTTTTATAGGTGGAGGCCACGAACATTTTTTCCCTTTTCATCTTGTCTGGCTGATTTTTATCCTACAGCGGCTCCACAGGTAGTTCAACTCCTCAGGACGTGCAGTTGTCAGAAGGTTTGCTGTGTCTCCCAGCACAGTCTCAAGAGCATGGAGGAAATTCCAGGAGACAGCAGTTACTCTTGGAGAGCTGGGCAGGGCTGTAGAAGGTCCTTAAGCAATCAGCAGGACCAGTATCTGGGAACAGGATGAGCACTGACAGAACTCTACAAAATGACCTCCCCCAGGTCACTGGTGTGAGTGTCTTTGAGCAGACACTCAGAAACAGACTTCATGAGGGCAGCCTGAGGACCCGACATCCTGTAGTGAGCCCTGTGTTCACTGGCTGGGACTGTGGAGCTTCACTGACATTTGCCGTAGAACACCAGAATTGGCAGGTCCACCACTGGCGCTATGCTGTTCACAGATGAGAGCAGGTTCACCCTGAGCACATGACAGATGTGAAAGGGTCTGGAGACACCATGGAGAATGTTTGCTGCCTGTAACATCATTCAGCATAACTGGTTTGGTTGAGGGTCAGTGATGATCTGGAGAGGCATGTCATTGGAGGCTCTACACTGGTGCAGTGGGTCCTGGGTTGCTCCTGATGGAAAGTATGTAGGCAATGCCTAAAGGATGAAGGAACTGATACAACTGACTGCCCCCCACGCTTGCCTGACCTACATCCAATAGAACACCTCTGGGACATTGTGTTTCAGGCCATCCGACACCACCAAGTTGCCTCCAGTTGTTCAGGAGCTAAGTGATGCTCTGGTTCAGATGTGGGAGGAGATCCCTCCAGGACACTGTTGGTTGTCTCATTCAGAACATGTCCCGATGTTGTCAGACATGCATACAAGAACGTGGGGGGCCATAAAAACTACTGAGTACCATTTTGAGTTGCTGCAAGGGTTTTTTTTAATCAAAATGGACAAGCCGGCGGCATCATTTTTCACTTTGATTTTCGAGGTGTCTTTGAATTCAGCTCCCCGTAGATTGACAATTTTCATTTCCATCAGCCAATGTGGCATCCTTTCGTTCCTAACACATTCCCTAGTCCACATCAGGAACGATATCCCATATGAGGTTTTTTTTCCCCATTGAGATCTGATGTGTTTTCAAAGTGTCCATTTAATTTTTTTGAGCAGAGGATGGGTAAGGTTTGGCGAGTGGTGTCCAAAACACTCCAGATATGGCCAATATAATAATCATCATCATCATCATCATCATCATAATATTCATTCATTCACTCATTCATTCATTCATTTTCCATACCCACGTATTCCAGTTAGGGGTCATGGGGAAGCTGGAGCCTATCTCAGCGGTCATAGGGTAATAATCTAAGTGAGTACCTGCTAATGTTTGACCCTGTGTTGATTTCACAATACCTAGAATAAATATAATCTTTATTATAGCACTTTCTGGAAGAAAAATGTAGTGTTCATAACATCAAAACAGAGTTAAATAGATAAAAATGAAACATTCATAAGAACAAGATCAAATCAAAGCAAAAATACCAAACAAGTTATACTAAAAAAACAGCAAAATTCACATTAAAAAATCCAAAACCATGAGCTAACACGCAGCAACGGAAAGTATGTTTCATGATTAGCCTGAAAAGAATCAACAGAAGTCGATTTTCTTACAGCCAGGTAGCAACTCCTGCAACTGAAAAATTTGGCGACGAGATTGATGGAAAATACATTGATTGTTAGGAGAAGGAAGGCATAAAAAGAAAACTGGATGAACAGCTCTGGTGCTGAAATTTAGAAAGAAGTCCTTGTGAAGCATATGATACAAACATAAACAGACGTTTGAAATATTTATTTATTTTTTAATCTGCATATAGAGCTGTGGACTATTTTGCATACAATAATGTAGGTGAGACAAGTGTGTTTTTCAAATGTGTCTTTTCTTGCTCCTCCATGTCAGACATAAGCAGCGGAAAAATTATTTTACCAGATGATACTGTAACAATATTGATATCACCAGAGATCATTTCTGTGGATTGTTTTACAGAAGGTAAAAGGTGCAGACTGCATGGATGTGCATCCGTGGTGTGACATATTCCAAATATCTGCAAAATAATTATTATATCTGGAAATTGAACAGTGTGTGTGTGTGTGTGTGTGTATATATATATATATATCAGGTACAATAATCAGAAAAATCTGAAATCAGGTACAATTTAAACTTAAATTTTCATAAAATCAATAACAGAAATAATAAATATATTTGACTAGTACAGGAAAAATAGAAACCCTTCAGAGCTTTGAAAACAAGAACTTATTCTATGAATCATGATGCAAACCACTATCAATAATGAGGTTTTTCTTAGTGAAAATTAAAGTTATAATATTCTATTGATTTAGTCCTTTAATAAAAACCCGAGCAAGTGTTTACAGCAAAAAAAAAAAAAAAACCCTCTTTAAAACCATGCTAAACATGTAGCAACCAAGGCATGTTGCATATCCACTTAAGTGTTAGATGCTCCTCTAAAAGCCCAACAACCATTTCTACCAAAGCAAAACACAATTCCAACACCAAGCAACTAAATGAAAGAGCACAAAAAAAAACACTAATGGCGTACGCAAAATCATTACTTTGTGCTACTTCACGCTACCAATGCAAACAACACGCCATATGAAAGCGGAGGTTCCACAGATGACAGTGGTATAGGTTTTATCACCCTATGTCCAAAATTTACCAAACTGATAGCTAACAAACACCAACAATAAACTTCACACAGCCATAACCAGAAATTACATCCTTCCTTTGCAGTTTTGTGATAATAAACCATATTCCAGCACAAAAATCCATTAGAAACAGGAAATCTTGTGGCCCTGTGTTACACTGAAATGATTCTGGAGTGTTTTCAACAACTTTTCACACCAGGAGATGGAACACATTGGGGAGTAAGGCAATGATTTCTCTTGACGTATGATGCTTATTCTTTGTTGTGATTGGTGAACGATGTTGCTGACATTGATTTTGGAACTGCATCGCAATTCGACTGGCTGTGACGGTTCGACAGAGCTGTCAATCCTCCAAATAGACCACTGGGTTTCTGAGATAATGCCATGTGTAACATTCATTGTGTGTTCAGAGGTACGGCAGTTTGTGCAGAAATTCTTTGGTTCTGCTTACCGATTGTTGCAGCCTCTGTCTGTGTGTCTCAGGCAATCTTAGAAATGAACATGTTGGATACAGAGTTCCTGGGCTCGCGTGGTTACACGTGGTCTGAGGTTGTGATACCGGTTGGATGTATTGCTAAAGTCTTAAATTGGTATGAATTACTTCATAATGAAGCCACTCAGAAGTCATATGATGAAGTCATAAATAATCAAAAACACCATTACAATCATATATATATATATATGAATGAATGAATGAATGAATGAATGAAAACTGTTTATTTCGAACATTTGATACAACAATTACAAAATAGATCAGTAAAGACAACAACAAAAAAGTTCCTACTGTGTACCCAACATGTCCGAAAAGGGGTAGGGTGAAGCATCAGCTTATTTTTCCCTACCCCTTCTTCCCCACAACCAGTAATACCCTTTGCCACATATACACATAGATTCCTACACACCTAAACCGATATCAATATATATATATATATACATATACATACACATACACATATATATATACATACACACATCAACATACATACACATATACATACACATATATACACATATACATATATACACATATATATACACAAACATAAATATACACCTACACATACCTACTTACATACAAAATACTATATATTTACAAGCCGAAGCAAAAAACAAAAACACCCTAACCCTCATTACCCTTCCTCCTCCCTATACCCAGAAAAAACCATATTTTTGTACCGCTGTTTGAACTGGTTCATGCTTGGACATTGCTTGAGCCCCACTCCCAATCTGTTCCACATCCTCACCCCACAGACAGAAATACAGAAACCTTTTAATGTTGTTCGTGCCCACTGATGCTTTAAATTAAATTTCCCCCTCAGACTTCAATCCCCTGATCTGTTAAAAAACATATTTTTAATATTTGCTGGAAGTAAATTGTTTATTGCTTTATACACAATTTGTACTGTTTGAAAATGAACCAAGTCTGTGAATTTTAAGAATTTGGATTGTAAAAATAGTGGATTTGTATGATCTCTATAGCCAGTATTATGAATAATTCTTATAGCTCTTTTCTGCATTACTGATAGTGATTGTGTTGTACCTTTATAAGTATTACCCCATACCTCTGCACAGTACTGTAAATATGGTAAAACCAGTGAGCAGTAAAGAATGCGGAGTGAGTTGTGGTCCAGAATATGTTTTGCTTTGTTTAGAACTGAAATGCTTCTTGACAGTTTACTTTGTATATGTTTTATATGAGTCTTCCAGTTTATCTTATCATCTATTATCACCCCCAGAAACTTATTTTCATGTACCCTTTCAATATCTACCCCCTCGACTTGTAACTGAACCTGTATGTCTGTATTACAATAGCCAAATAACATGTATTTTGTTTTACTTAAGTTTAATGATAATTTGTTTCTGTCAAACCATATTTTCTATTTTCCCATTTCTATACTGATCCTCCTCAGTAACTCCTGCAAATCCCCCCCTGAACAAAAAATGCTTGTGTCATCTGCAAATAATACTAATTTTAATATTTTGGAAACATTGACAATATCATTTATATAAATTAGAAACAGTTTTGGACCCAATACTGACCCCTGTGGGACGCCACAAGCATTGTCCAAGCATGATGATGTATATTCCCCCAACTTCACAAACTGTTTTCTGTTACTTAAGTAGCTTCTCACCCAGTGCAACACCAACCCCCTAATCCCATACTGTTCAAGTTTATTGATTAATATGTCATGATTAATTGTATCAAAAGCCTTTTTAAGGTCTATAAATATTTCAACTGAATGTAATTTGTGGTCTATGGTGTTTGTAATCTCCTCAACTGATTCTATTAATGCAAGTGATGTTGAACTATGTGCTCTGAATCCATATTGACTATCAGTAAGTAATTTATGTTTATTTATGAATTTGTCTAATCTATTATTGAATAACTTTTCTAATAATTTGGAAAATTGTGGAAGCAAAGAAACAGGTCTATAATTTGTGAAGTGGTGTCTATCCCCAGTCTTATACAGCGGCACAACCTTAGCTATTTTCATTTGATTGGGAAATTTACCGGTTTGAAATGATAAGTTACAGATGTATGTTAATGGTTCTACAATCCATTCAATGACCTGTTTTACCACCACCATATCAATTTCATTTAAATCGGTAGATGTTTTATATTTACAATTATTCACAATGTCTATAATTTCATTTCCATCCACTGCTGTGAGGAACATTGAACAGGGATTTCTTTCTATAAGATTATTATCCCAATCCTCAGATTGGGAATCGGGAATTTTTTCTGCCAAGCTTGGTCCAATATTTACAAAAAAATTATTAAAACCGTTGACTACCTCATCCTTATTTTCCTTCTTGACATTATTATCAATGAAATACTGAGGGTAACTCTGTTTTTTATTATCATTTTTGATAATGCTATTTAATATATCCCATATTCCTTTAATATTGTTTTTGTTATTATATAATATGTTACTATAATATTCCTTCCTACATACCCGTATAATATTAGTTAATCTATTTTTGTATTTCTTATATCTATTTTCTGCCTCTTTAGTCTTTAGTTTTATGAATTCTCTATACAGTGTATTTTTCTTATTACATGCATTTCGTAACCCTTTCGTCATCCATGGTCTAGCTTGGATTTTTTGTTTTCTGTAGTCTTGTTTAATTGGACAATTTTTATCATATAATGAGGTAAATATTTGTAAAAAAGTTTCATATGCACTATCAACATCACTTTCACTGTATACCTTTTCCCAGTTTTGCTCCTGTAAATCCTTCTTTAGTGTGTTCATGTTTTCCTCTGTCCGCACTCGCCTGTATTTTATTTTCTCCTCTGGCTGATTCCGCCGATGGTTTCTATTATAAACGATGAAAACTGGTAGATGATCACTAATGTCATTAGTGATCATATATATATATATATATATATATATATATATATATATATATATATATATATATATATATATATAGCATGCTCACCTGACGCTGCGAAGCAGGTATATTTATATAAGGTCGTCTGTGTGTGTTGCTTCTGTTCTTTAATGATTTGAAGCCACTACTGTTCTTTAATGATTTGAAGCCACTACTGTTCTTTAATGATTTGAAGCCACTACTGTTCTTTAATGATTTGAAGCCACTACTGTTCTTTAATGATTTGAGGTCAGTTCTGTGCCTTTATGATTTGATGTCACTTCTGTACTTAAGAACATTCACTTTAATTCTTTATGGTTACTGGGCATTAATGCTTCTATTCTCTTTATCTATTTATCTATTGCAGAATTCAGCTTTAATCATTATTGCTAGAAATCTTAGACAAAAAGAACTTTCAATTTAATTCTTTATGATTACTGGGCAGCCAATAATTTAATGCTTTAATCTTTTCTCTTTATCTGTTTATCAATTACAGAATTCAGCTTGATTCAAGGATTCAGGATTCAAAAGAGTTTATTGTCATATGCACATAGGAACATGTTCCCTGCACAATGAAATGTGTTTACTGCATTTAACCCATCCTAATTGCCAGTTAGGAGCAGAGGCCACCTTTACGGCGCCCGGGGACCCAGCTCTAGATGTATGTCCCTGCCCTGAGTCACGAGCAGGGCTGAGCAAACCTTGACCGGCTTCATGACACACTTAACAAACAATAACACACATAAGCCGGTCCGGTACATAAACACACATAAAAGCACACACAACGAAAGTACTGGGAAAGAAAAAACCTCCATTGCTGCTGTGTTGAACACACACAGCACCACTGAAGCAAAAGAACCCCATAAGCACAGACAACAGTCACAGAAAAACAGTAAACAATCACAGCAGACAACAGACGACAGCCGAGACTTGAATGTGTCCAGTGTTCAGACAGACCTTTAATCATTATTGCTAGAATTCTTAGACAAAAAGAACTTCTGGGCAATCAATAATGTAATGCTTTAATCTGTTCTCTTTATCTGTTTATCAATTACAGAATTCAGCTTTAATCATTATTGATAGAAATAACTTTTACTTTAATTCTTTATGGTTACTGGACTAATGCTTTAATCTATTCTCTTTATCTATTTATCTTTTATGGTTACTGGGCAACCAATAATTTAATGCTTTCATTTATTCTCTTTATCTAATTATCTATTACAGAATTAAGCTTTAATCATTATTACTTTATTGTGTGTGTGATGCTTTAATATAGTGTGTGTGTGATGCTTTAATCTAGTGTGTGTCTGTGTGTATGTGTGTGTGTGTGTGTTTGTGTGTGTATATATGTGTGTTCGCGCACGTGCGTTTTCAATACAAAGGCCCCAAAGACGACCACCTCGGTGCCCTCAGTCACCATACCAAGTTTGGTGTTGATCGCTTAATCGCTGCAGAAGTTCACTCTGAACACAAATCATGCCACATACATACACATCTTTCAGTCAGTTTAAATCCTTAAAAAGTATCATTAGTTTGGACAGTGTCCTTTGCAGAATTTGCCACCAGATTGCCTGACGTTCAACTGGCATATGGCCGATAACTAGAAGGGTCTTTTTTGGTCTTGTTGCTCTATTACTTTTGTTTTTTTTACCACCAGGTGGACTCAAATTGCATTCCATGTAGAAATCCTTAAAAACTGGCTTCTTTGATTTATCTTTCATCACTTTTGCTTCCAGTATTCACCCCCATATGGGTTGCTATCAGAAATTGAGTAATTTTGTAACAAATGTTTCCACATAATGTTACAATGCTCAATAAAATTATCTTCACAAAAAAATTGGTCAAACATCATCATAACGCACATCTGTATCAAATTTTAGATTTCAGATTTTATAAAACTGCAGCTTGTGCAAATATAGGTCAATGTATATTTATCCTGCACTTAGGGATTTTATATAAATGGGGGAAAACTATCAAGATCTGGGTCACCTGTTTCATAATGTTTTGTGAGAAATTTATCATAATGCATTCAGCCCCACATCTGCAAAATACATGCACTGCAATATAGGCAGTGTGAATGGTGTACAGCCACTGTTAATGAATTATGTTTATTTTTTATGTAATTTCAATATATTAAATGTATATCAGAAGCAGGTAATTCAATTGATTCCTGTCTCTGATTATTAGTTTAGTTTCCAAGAAGTAACATGTTCATTACTACATTTGTACCTGTTTTTTCCATTTGGCAGTGTTACACCTCGAGGAGAACTCAGCATGACAAAAATCATGTCAATTTTTCAGCATGGTCAATGAATGAACACATTTATAGGGGAGGTGATGGTCTCGTGGGCTTGAGACCAGAGGGTCCTTGGTTCAAATCCCAGCCTGACTGGAAAATCACTAAGGGCCCTTGGGCAAAGTCATTAATCCTCTAGTTGCTCCTGGTGTGTAGTGAGTGCCTTGTATGGCAGCACCCTCACATCGGGGTGAATGTGAGGCATTATTGTAAAGCGCTTTGAGCGTCTGATGGAGATGGAAAAGCCCGATATAAATGCAGTCTATTTACTCTTTACATTTCATTTGTGTGAAATGTACTTAATTTTTGTGAATAAAAATTTTAACAGCCAGGAAGAGGGTCATCAATCAAATATGAATTTGTTCACTGAATATAATTTGGTCTGTCAATTGTTGATAAAAAAAATTACTGATGCACATCTCAAATGATTACTTTCACAGCTGTGATCATAATAATTTGTAACAAAGTAACTGCTTAAATCACAGAGGGACATAAAGTTCAGTCCATATACCGCCCACTGTTAATGTAACTGAAGAAGTTATTTATTTATTGGCAAAAACGATGATTCAATAGGCCCCTATTTACTTCATACGCACATAGAAAAGGAGGGATATGGCTACCGACAGCTTTCGACCACCTGCTCTAAAATGAGGAATTTCCCGGCTGAGCGTGTCAAACTGTGGCTGACACGTCTATTGCATCAAGAAGTGACCTGTCATGGAGGAATTTCTCCACCATTGAGCGATAATACGCAGATCAAACTCTCAACTCTAGAATGAGACCATCAAACCAGACAAACTTCACAAGTATTTTACCTGAACGGAAGCCTGTTCTAATGACGAGGAAATGTAAATGACAATAAATCAACTTCAGAAAATATCGGCAAAGAAATAGTTATGAAATATCACGTGCACCATCAACATGTCAGGT